>NW_017259300.1:2661371-2670830 GCF_001594045.1 Atta colombica
TAATAGGTACATGTATTAATATGTAACATGTATTAAAATCTGAAAATTTACGTAATATTGAAATAATTTTAAAGACAACCATTTCGCCAATTAAAGATCCTAAGCAGACTTATTGACATTTTCACAAGATAGAAACATTCTCTTTTTGTATGAATCACTCCTGACATTTTATCTCTTTTAAAAATGGATAAACCACTCGTATTGAGAAATCGTAGAATTATATTATAACAACAATATTATATAACATTAACTAATTTATTTATTCAAATCAAATTATAAATATATTCCATACGTTTCAAAATCGTTCTGTGAGAATCGAAATTTGATTTGGATAAATAAATTAGATTGTCGCACTAACAACGTGCTAGACTCATTGCCCTTGTAAAGACTTTTATTTATTTATTTGTTCGAGCCCTTAGGAGACTTTGTTAATTTTTAAATCTGAAATTTTATTGACTATAAGACTACCAATAATAACAGTTTTAAATTAAAATATATAAAATTTTCTAGCTTGAGATTGCTAAGCAAATTAATAAATAGAAAAGTAAAAAAATAAAGATAAAACAGTTTTACCTCTGTCATCATATTATCAATTAAGTATGTCAATCAAGATGTTATCTATATACGCACTATACCGATCAAAAAGCTAATAAACGACTAATACGTTTTGCTTGCCAGTGACACGTGTTTCTCGATTGGATCTTGTCCATTATTAAAACCAATAGCTAAATTAATATTCTTGATAATATAGTCTCTCTATGTATGTGTAAAAAACTGCACAAGCTGACTACACGTAAAAGTATCCGATATGTTATCGCGAAGTAGGAAACTACGATTATCAGCAGTGTGACAGGAAATCACAATCGCAACTATGTTGCAGTGCTCTAGGCTCCTTCTATATACCAATGCTGGTGATGCTATTTTTTTATTGGCGGATCTACAACGCCGCAGTTTCCACGACGAGAGCTATTAATCAAGGTTTTCGGACAACAAAAGCCTCGAAAATGCTTGGCAGCAGGTAAACTTCCGCGTCAGTTTTTTTTTTTTTTTCAAAACTTCCGTTTACTTGCTTAAATTTATTTTTTACAAATTTACAACTCATTTTTATCACATATTTATTTATGTTGCTTTTGTGCGATCGATATACTATAAATTGTAAATATATTGATCATCTTGCATCAATTAATTTTTAATCGAGCATTCATATAATTTTAGAAAGTTTATATTAAGTTTAACATTTTTTACATGTCTCAAACGATCCATCCAAATAGTTTTTGTGTTATGCAGTTTAAACACAAGATGAATATGTTAGAACACAAACATTATGTAAAAATTAACATTAAAAAAGTGTAACACTTAGATACAATTTAGAAATAAATTATAGAAATATATTTTTCTTCAATAAAATTATATTTATATATGTTACTTTTTCAATAAATTAATATGTACATTCATCTTTTACTTATTTATCTTAAAATTTATGCTTTACTATATAATCTTTTATTATTTGTTCACTTATTTGTAAATCGTATTATTTTAAGATAACTTAAACATTAATTTAATACTAATATGTTAAAAATTTTTATAAGGATCAGTTTTAACAAATACAAAACAGTTTTACTGTATATCTTATCAGCTAATTAGTTTATCAATATAATTTTTTAATATTATATATAAATCAAATCATCATCTTTTATTATCATTTCCTTTTAATAAAATGGCACTGCAAATAAAATTTCCTACATTTAAATATGTTTTTCCACTTTTTGTTCTCTCGAGTCGTCGTTTCATTCGCGGGTCTGTGGTTGAGCTTCTTCTCCGCGAAAGAAAGGAAGTCTTTTTATGCTGCCTTTATATAGGCATTTATGCCAACAGGCATAAATGCCTATATAAGAACACAACGCATTTTCCTATTTTTATACAGGTTCGACGAACAAAGACTGACCTTACGAATTCACCGTGGCCGAGGTAGCGTCCACAACGGCAGTAACAACGGCAATTCAAGAAGTCCGGACTCGAGCAGCCGCAGCTCAGTGAAGCGAGAAAAGATCAAGATCTCAGTCTCCTATCCCAGCACTGAGACACTCAACACGAAGTGCAACACCCTCGAAAGAACACCGTCGAGATGTTCGCAAATCTCGGTCCATTATAGCAACGGACAGACGCAGACGCAGCTTTGTCCAGCCTCGCGAAACACGCATCTTAAGGTGAATTAAATCTTAATGTAATGAGTTATATTTACATGACCTAAGGATGTAATTAACTGCTTCAGCTGCACGAATCCCTTTTTAATTTTCCGACCTTGTTCTTTTTTAAGAAATGGTGTTTTACTCCTTCAAGATTACATTCTTAACGTATAATTTTATTATTTTTATATCATAGAAATTATTTCGAAACGAAACTATGTTAAAGATTTATATATCTTTTATTACTGTATAAGTATAATATAATACGAAGTTTGATTGAAAGGTAGAATCTACGGCTCTCTGTAGGTTCTGTGATGTTGGACATGCGTAAATTTCACGTTCCAGCACTACATTTCTGGTGACATGTTGTCGTTGCAATTTTAAATGCATATGCTTTTTATTGGTGATTAATCGATGGATTTTGCAAAATGAAACGAATCAAGGATCATTTTTTCGTTCAATAAAACTGAGATTCACTCGTTCGATCGAACATGGCTATCGAGCCGTATAAATTCACTCTTTTTCCCTCTTTTCCCTCACTGTTTTGTTTCACGAGGATCTCCAAGCTTTTATTTGCCGTTTAAATCGTCGATCGTGATTATTCTCCCGCATGTGTGTCGGTATCGTGTGGATTTACAGACGGATAAAACGAAACAGGATATAGACACGTACCTGTTTTGTTGATGGCTTTCATGTCATGCGTAATCGTTGGTATCGATAAATGTGTGTGTGTGTGTGTGTGTGTGTGTGTGTGTGTGTGTGAGTGTGTCTGTGTGTGTGTGTATGAATATATGAATATATATTATATATATTCCAGAAAGAAATAAAGATATATTCACTTCTATTTTGACAGACGTGGATAACTTATCAGAGATATCATGCTATTTTTATTTAAATATGAACTACAATAAATTCTCCTTTAGAATTCTAATGTATTGTCGAAAATAAAGATCTGCAAACAATCAGGATAAAATAATGATTAGAATATTTCTGTGCTTGCATCTAATTGTACGAATAATTAAATTTCAATTTCTGGCAGATAACACGAAAAGAATGGTTGTGTTAAAAGATTTATAAATTTAGCTATATACAAATCTGAAAATAATTTCATTAAACCATCAAAATAATTATGTAGGACGCACAAGCTGGTTGCTACACTGTTAAATTCATAATCTCAAATTATATCCAATTTGAATTGTTGTTAATTATTTCTAAAGGTCGCCACTCCTTCTCAATATATCGTTAATTTAACTGAAATTGTGGAATTAAATAATTTAATTCAAGGAATTGTAGATATTAAATTTAACTCAAATTTAGTTTATTATTTACTATAAATGCATATGTTAAGGACGTTGTTTATTTTGAAACTAATCGAAAAAATAGATTGATTTACATTGTTGACATAAATTAAATAAAAGTTAATAAAATAACAAAATACTATTTAATCCTTGGCATTATTATTGTTGCTTTGACATTTAACAATCAAAAGATCAAAACTTTTTAGAGTATTGTCTATTATATATTATATATTCTATACATTCATTTTGATAGTCGTATAAAAAATTATTTCCAGATCTATATATATTTGGTTAAATTTTTAAATGCTTCAGCAAAGTCCCTGTTTCTGTGTATAAATCGCATTGTACAGTAGTTATCTGTTTCATGTTTCATGCGTAAAAAAATGCGGGATATCAAATTTTCAGCTCAATATGATCGCGTATTGCTATAGCGAGCTTTTGACAAGAGTCTGGATGTTGCTCGTCTTCGTCATGAAAGTTTTACGGCGTCTGTAAATCTCACGCGAAAGTGAATCTGTATTTAATAGGTGCACGTGATGTATGTATTACATGAGTGTATGCGTGTGTCGGAGTCGTAAAGGCCGACTTGTTAAATCCCCTTTCAGGTTGGTGGTGTCAATAGGGTCGGCAGCAGCAAAAGAACAAGCAGGCGAAGCAGCTGCGAGAGTCAGGTGACCGGCGACGAGTTGTCGCTGCGCGAGATGACGCCGAGCAACGAGGAGAAGCCGCGAGTGATGAAGCTGGGCAAGAGAAACATAAAAGCCCAAGTGCGTTTCTCATGTCGGCTCGTTTTTATCGCTTTCACACTTTGACTATCGGACCTATTTTTCAAATGTTCCATAAAAACGAATAAGCAATATTATAATAATCCGATAGTTTCGTAAGACTTCATATGATGGAAATTCATTTTTATCTCAGTCGTCATAGTGATAACTAGTCGATTACTGTCAGAATTAATTTATATTGCGTAGACTTAATGATCAAAATATGAATGCATATTATAAAAGAGATAACATACTGTTTGTTGAAAGCAGAGTGCAAAGTTAATATTTTTTCTCACTGTTAAATATTAAAAGATCAAATTTAAACTAATTTCTTAAGTTAAATAGCATTTTATTATTTCGAACTTCCAAAGTAAATATATATGATTTTAATACAAAATATACGATTAAAGAAACAATCATATCTAATAATCCATTTCTATGATTGAATCGCTTAGTTTCAAAGGAAATGGCATTCGTATTAAGGCATGTATCAGTAAATAATAAACTAAATTTGAATCAAATTTAATACATTTCTTAAATTAAGTTGTTTAAATTATAATTTTAATTTTAGTTAAATTAAGAACATACTAAGTGGGAGTACTGGCGGCTTATATTATAATAATTATTAAAAATGATTCAATTGGCTATAATTTGATAAATTTGATAAATTGGGTATAATTTGACATTATAATTTGATTAAATTTAAGGTCACTTTGTTAAAAATAAACATTAATTTCAAGTTAATTTTATTATGATATTATTATTATATATATTTTATTTATAATATATTTTATGAAAATACGCATTCATGTTTTAACAGAGTAAAGGATATTTAAAATACGTCGGTTGCCTCGATATTTGAGACAAAATTATACGCAGGTGAAGAGATTTCGCATGGAAACGAAAGCGGCGAAGACTTTGGGTATCATCGTCGGCGGCTTCATCTTGTGCTGGCTGCCTTTCTTCACCATGTATCTGGTGCGCGCGTTCTGTCCGAATCACATCCATCCAACCGTCTTCAGCGTACTGTTTTGGCTAGGATATTGCAATTCCGCGATAAATCCGTGTATCTATGCTCTCTTCAGCAGGGACTTCCGCTTCGCTTTCAAGAGAATCATCTGCTGCAAATGCTCCTGCATACAACGCGCCAACACCTTGCGACGTGGCAGTGACGGCAGTCAATTGGCAATGAGGTCAGTGTTACAATTTGTATTACAAAATGGATGCATTCTGCTATTTATTTTCGCAAGCACATATAAAGGACACATTTAAATTGGAATTGCGATTATGACAAAATGCGTGAAGCGGCATTGCATTTTATGATCTATTTTTACGCGAATTTTGCCTCCTAAAAGAGAGGAAGTTTAAAAGAATTAATCATTTCGTCTATGTTTTAAATTTCTTTAAGATTTAAATTTAGAAAATCTTATTATGTCAGTATTATGGCGTATCTATCCGATTATCATCCATATCTATTGAATTTAAATGTAAAGAAAGTTTTAGAAATATAATCTACATAAAAGAAAATTCTTAAACTTCATCACGTTTTATGTACCGTAAACGGTGATATATATTCTATATGACCAAATGTTTTCATGAAAATATTTTCCCTGGATTATATAATGCGCGATAAATTCGGTGGCTCCGTTCTAAAATAACCAATTTTAGTTAAATCGAATTAAAGACTGTGCTTTCTGAATATATTTTTTAAACTTTAAACTCTAATTAGCTCGAGAGAGGGTATTGCTGTTTTGTAAGAAATCCACAGAATGATATTCGCACCACCGGCATGTCTCACGAGAACGATTCTGCGTGTGTTCTCGTAGGAACGAACGAAGCCCGAGTTATTCGATTCGCACGACTCAGCACGGGACCTCCATCGACGACTCGGATCCGGATCCGTCATTGGAGGCGAGCCATTCGCAGAGTGAGTCCAGATGATTGTAGCGACACGTCCGAGCTGGTACGCAGCGCGTCACCTTCAACCCCCGATCCTCGAAAGCGAGGATATTCTCATTCTGATGACGGCAGTGCTCCGAGAGTTGCGCTCGACACTTCCTCGCGACTTTCTTACTGTCATAACGATGAGTCGCCACTTAAACGCTTAGTGTGCCAACGTAAATCAGTTTCTCTATTTTACCAGACTAATGTTGCGTCAGCAGTTTCTGTAAGTTAGAACACTCGGGATGAAGCTGGAAACTCCTAGACTCTCCGTCTCACCGCGAATGTACGAAATCGGTAGGTGAGTAATAGTCAGATAACAAGCGACAAGTAAGACGGGCGAGTAACATGCCGTTTGCTTAACTTGTCTCGTTATTCCATCGTCGAAAAGAAAAAAATCGATGCTTAGCTTGTCTACGTATAATCTCGCTACAATGGCGACTTTATGCCAGGTCAACAGGACTGTAATACTCGGATAGTTTCTTGAGTGAGGTGAGTAAATAATTTACTGCTTGATCTGCTCCCTTGTTAAATCGCGTGATCTCGTAAGAATTTACACAAAGTCAGCAGAGGGATAAATCAAGCAGAGGATTGCTTTCCTCGCTTTTTTTTGTCATCTACCGTTGGAAGGAAAGGAAAAACAAAGAAAAAGAAAAGCAAGGTAGATAATGTGCGATTTGCCTTTGCACTGTAATTGCGACGAGGTCGACGAAAACGAAGTACCAGGTGGAGCTTTGCGATACGCGTCTACGCGGAATTAGATTCCAGCGCGATAGACCCAGAACGCGGCGCTTCATCTGTAAGAAACGAAAAAAAAAGAAGAAAAAGAAAAATCGACTTCTTTACGCGGGTCTTGTAGGAACGCGCTTTCTCGCGATAATCGTCGCAACGCTTCGATTTGTACTTTTGGGCTACGCGAAAAGCTTCACATGCGATTTATCCTTCATAAACAACCGATAAACTTCTTGCGTCCGGTAAACGCAATAAATTATCCGACATAGTTATGATGAATTCGGTCATTCACTAGTTAGTGCACATTTAAAAAAAGGTTGCTTTATATAAAGTACCTAAATGCATTGGCATTTAATACAATCAACTTTGATAATGAGATAATATGTGTATATTCTATTAAATAACGTAATATCATTATTGAATATTTAATTGTTCAAAATTATGTACAGCAGCTTTTAGTGTGCATTAATCTAGTGTAATGTAAATGATCGAATTTGCTATTAGTATATACGTTACATGTGCTCCGCGCAAATCACCGGAGGATGATCGGTCGTTTACTATACCTGGAGATAACCTCCAATAATTTCGAACAATATGTATGCAATCGGTGTGCCTTCTTTCGTCATCCTCGTAGTAAAATGCACCGTTTTCGCGATGAGAGAAAATTATCCGCTCTCTGTTCTTCCAGACGCACAGAGTCGTTTTGCAATGTTATTTATTTGTTTCTATATATGTTATTCGCGCAAGCGAATTATACGTCGTGTAGCTTCTAGTCTCTCAGCCCGAAACCTATCCCAGTTTCGTGCGAACGATCGGATTCTTATAATTCATCTTGATCGTCCGCAATGTCTGCGTGGAAAGAATAATTTTGATAAAGTATTTAAAAGTTTAATTAGATATCAAAATAATTTTGTTAAATCATCAAAATTATTACGTATATATATCATTGGAAAATTATTTAACATTTCACATATTCCAAACGGTCCACTTAATTTTATTTATTCATTTAACACAAGATGAATATATTAGCAGGTAACACAAATATTATTTAAGAATATAAATACAAAAAAAAATAATACAATTTAACCGTAGAATTTTTTTCAGTAAAATATTTTTTTCAGTAAAATTAATATTTGTAATATATTAAACTAACACATATTTATTCATCTTAAAATTTACGTTTTAAAATTAAATGTATTATTTTGACACTAAGAAATATTGAATATCAATTTAACGCAAACTATTTAAGTAACATAATCATATTGTGTTAAATTAATATTCAAGCATGATAAAAAAAATTCAACGCAAAGTTTAACTCGAGTGATTGGACCGTTTCCAACACAAACATATTTTTACTGTATAGAACTCTCAAACAATACTGAAAAAATTTTAGCCAGTTTGAGCGTTTTATATAATTATTTTGAGTCAACAAAATTATTTTTAGAATTGTATCTAAATTTTTATATACTTTAATAAAACTGTCCTTTCCATGTTCTGTGTGTGTGTGTGTGTGTGTGTGCGTATGTGTGTGCGTGTGCGTGCGTGTGCGTGCGCGTGCGCGTGTGCGTGTGTGTGCGCGCGCGCGCGCGTGTGTGTGTGTGTGTTATATGTGTGTTTGTATGTGTATTGCGCCACGCATTCATCCTACGTCGTTATCGAAGATTTGCACATTGAGAAATTGAGAATTATCGTGAAATAATTCTCAAGCCGGGAAAGAAAGTAGAAGTTGGACAATCGGCACGCGTTCGATCAGGAACAAGCATCTGACAAGCACAACGACAGACATAACGAGTGACGCAGACTTCCTGTGTACATATCGATATCTGTATGCACAACACATTAAGTATGTCATTATATCTTCTATATGAACCGATATTCAAGTGCACGTTCATATAAATCGGCGTTTTTCCTCCTTTTCTCCTTCCCCTTCATTGTTCTCCATCTTTCTTTTATTCATTCCAGCGATCTAAAATGCATCTAAAATAAGATCGTAACTCTTTGCTGCCATTGATCTATATGTTTCTTTTTATCCCGCGTGTATCAATTGTACGGCAAACATTTGCACCACGTCGTCATCGCCGCGCATGCAAAATGCACATGTTACTTTGTACAATGGAGCAATGTCGCGATATTGTGTTGAGCGACGCCACGTCTTAAGAAAAATTCGACGTCTCGTCCTTACGGAATTTTCCGGATTTATTCTCCCTTCTGATCGCTGTCATAGCTTTGCGCAACTGTAATTTAACAGATGCGGCGAGACGATCGATCGATTTAAAGAAAAAAATTGCGAGATTCATGTATTATGTGATATCGTATAAATAAATAAAAAAATATCACGGAAATAAATATATGAGTATAAACAAATCCGTGGTCTTCCACAATTTGTATTACATACGCTCGGAAATTCAAACGGCACAGCACGACTCGTTTTACGGTATGTATTAAATCAATGCTACTAAAAATTTAAAAAAAAATACCAAAATTCTCTGTTTTATAACACCATATAATTTTTTTAGATATATCTAAAAAATGATTGTT
>NW_017259300.1:2670930-2705799 GCF_001594045.1 Atta colombica
TATGATTACCAGGAGCACAACCTACCCCCCCCCTCCTCTCTCCGTGAATATTCCTTTCTAGATCTCTTTTAAAATCACGTCTGGAAATAAGTTAAGTTATTATATAATTACGTACTACAGGTGACTTATAAAATATTCATGATATACAAATGAGTTACAATCATACTTCTACAATTGAGCATTTTGATTCAGTAATTATTTTATTAAGTTTTGTTATGTTTTTCTCGCTGCTCTGGGTCTTCCGTCGGGATCCTAATTTGCGTCCCATACAACTCGATTTGAATTTCCTCGAGACTTCTGCCATTCGTTTCTGGCACCATCACAGAAACAAATATGGTTCCGATTAAACTTATCATGCCGAATATAGCGAATGACGAGGAGATTCCCATGAGATTCACTATGTCCTGAAAGCACTTTGTCACGAGAAAGGCCAACGTCCAGTTACACATCACGGCAGTATTTGCCACGCTCTTCACATTGTTTGTGAACAACTCACCGACCATCAACCATGGTACGGGAGCAAAGCCGATACTGAAAATTACGATGAATACTGCGAACGAGAGCAGAGGGATCCAAGAGAAGCTCGAGAGATCGTGAGAGCTCTGAAATAACCGAGAGAAGAGCAAATCAATCTAATTAAGAAATTTCAATGTAGAAATATGAAATTACAAATCGATATACAATTAAAAATTACTATTGATGATCATTAATATTTTTAATCAAATATTTAGAGAATTACAAATTTGTAATTAAAATTTATATTGATATTAATTAATATCTTGTTACCTGGAAACGAAAATATCCTGACATTGTGAACATACAAACTGCCATCACTGACGCACTAATAAATAATAATAGCTTTCTACCGACGCGCTCAATCAAAACAGTTGAAAAATAGGTAGCAATCACTTGTACGACACCTATTATTACTGATGACGTAGATGAATTCAGAATTGAGCCCGCATCGTCGAAGATCTTTTTTGCGTAGAATATCAGAATGTTAACACCGGAGAGTTGTTGGAAAAACATTAGACCTGAAATCATTAAATATTGAATTAAAGCTAATATAATATATGTTTGTGTAACGTATCTAAACAAAATTAGATAAAGTTGATAAAATTAATAGAATAATTAGCTATTGCAATAAAAACATTAAGTAATCGATTTAATTCGCAACTAATTACTGATTAAACTAAATCTTTTACCGAGTATAATGCAGGTCGCTCTTTGATAATTCTTCAAATCCGAAATATTTGGTTCGATTTCTCGCATTTCTGAGGTCTGAAGCTCGAGCCTGGTCAATTCTGCTTCAGTGCCATAACGAATTCCCCTGAAGTGTTTTAGCACAATATTTGCCTCGTTCTTCTGACCTTGCATAACCAGCCACGCTGGTGATTCCGGTACGAATGGGAAGAAAATCAAAAGCAAAGCGGGCGCCACGGAACAAAGTATCGCGATGACATGCAAGCTATCAGTAAAAGCTGTAAACGTCACCGCTTATCATTTCAGGAAAGTTATACAGTCGTGTGTAACAACTAGAATTCTCGCAAGTTCATCTATCATCACAAACACCTTCAAACTATGTACAGTAAAGTTAAGTTCTTTATAATGACATCTTCCTTTAAAATGGAGTAAAAAATACTCGCTATATTTTCTTAAAAATTAACACAATATCATGACTTATTCCGAGCTATAAGTAAATTAACTTTAGATTAATATAATTAACAACAATTCTTCCTTTAATTCTCTGTGTCATTAGATAACTGATATTACATATTTAACAGCTATGTTTGCATATTGCAGCAAATTAAAACTGAAAAAAATCCTGTAAATATCCAACTAAATAATTTTTTATAAAGTTTTTTTATTATTAATGTTAATTATTTTACATCAATTTTGCTAATCAATATATTATTGATATAATAGAATATACATTCACACAGAAAACAATATACATTTTAATCAATGTGCCTCTAACTTTAATTGTAGATTTTAGATGCTTTCCAACGAAACACATAATGTCAACTTATAACTGAAACGTAGCTTTTTTATTTCATTGCCAGAGTGAAATAAGAACAAAGGTTTTGTAAACCTACGATCCGAATATATTTGAATATAATCTTAAAACCTCTTATCAGAGTATCATTTCTAAGAAAATAAATGGTAATAAAATGTAAAAATTTCGTAAAATAACGTAAAAGAATGACACAATCGAATACATATTTTAGTTACGTACGTTTGTATCAGTTAAAAAGCACGGAATTGTATATTGTGTTACATAATGTTGCTGGATTGAGTATTAATAACATGGCACATATAAAATTATCCAATATTATATTTAGAAAAGTGCTTCTTTACCAGTAGAATATGCGAAGAGAATTCCGGCAGTAATCTGCAATTGAAAAATGATGCCAGGGAAGCCTCTAATGTTCTGCTCGGCAATCTCAGAAGCGAACATGGGAACAACGACAGATGCTGCACCGCATGCTGCCCCCGCAACAAACCGAGCCAAGAAAATCCTTTTGACGGAAAAACTTGATTACGTAATGTAAATATAAAATCAATGGAACCGTACGATAAAGTCACTATCGCTGACTGGGAATGCAGTCAATGCAATTAATGGAAAAGTTCATGATAGCAGAGTTCGACGAAAGATTTCGTTTATTAATTGTTTAGACTTATTAATTTCTCTGCCATTCTTATAGAAATCTAATATCGACTAATTTATTACTGGAAGTAATTAATTACTTATTTGAAGTACTAAAAGTATTGAACAACAATTAAATATTTAATATTTAAGATAAATCTTTTAGTATTAAATTGATCAGTATTAAGGAAAGTAATTGAATAATTTTCCAGCTTAAAAAAGTAGAGTCATCTGACCTTTCTTATTTTTTAACACGAGAATACAAAGCATGCAAAATGCCATTGCTATCTTCTAAAAATTAAATAATTATTAGAATTTCAGCAATAATATTGTAACTTATTATTAAAAAATCTTTTTGTAATAAAAATAAATATTCATATGAAAAATATTGAAGAAAATCGTTTATAGGAATTATTTTAATTCAATTTAGAAATTAATAATTTTGATGGAAACAACGTTACCATGTTTTCATTAACGTAAAAATATGGCAACGTTATATTTAAAAATATGTGACATTATATTTAAAGAGACTTGAATAATTCATGAACACTTCATATTTTGCACGAAAATGATTATGGAAACTTAATTTTTTTAATTCCAAAATATTCTTAAACTCTATTCTTTTATATCTATGTAATTAAAATTCTTATATTTTGTTTACATATTTTACAATTAAATTACTTAAAACCTCCTTCTCATAGAAATTTGAGCTACTTTAAAAAATTATTCAAAGAAAATTGCACGATCCAAAAATTAAAAAAATACAAAAGCCTACATATTAACTATTTATTCTCAATATGTATTTGATTAAATCCTTAAATTATATGAAAAGATTAGAACATCTCTTTAAATTGGCTAGTAACATTAGATTTCTAGAGTAATTGAATCATTGTATAAATTAACGATTCATTGAAGATAAGAATTGGATATATATTATTTTTTATTTTGGTATAATATTTGGTATTTTCTGTTTACATGTCAGTGAAAAAAATGCGCACGTTAATATTTTACACGAGGCATTCTTTAAATCTTTTCCAATATAATATGTACAATTTCAAATATAATTCCAAATATGGGACAAGAATTTCATTATTATTATTACGAGAATGAAATACTGAATGAAATGCTGAAGTCAAACCGTATAATCTACAATGAATCCAAACAGAACACAAGTTATTGACAACATCAAAATAAATCCAAAATGATTATTAAAAGTTTTAATCATTTATGATTCATTTAATGTCATTTTGACTTATTATTCTATTTGGGAATCTTCTTACCATATCTTACCATATCTTACTCTGCACAAATCCGATAATATACCAACAAAGAAATAAAGGCACGGTCGTTATCCAAATCGTCTTCTTCCTACCAATCTTATCCGCAAATATTCCCGTCGGAATAACAGTTAGAATTGCACCGAGAGGGACCAAAGAAGAAATCCAGGAACCTTCCTGATCGCTGACAGACAGCGTATCGTTCGTGTTATAAAGTGGCAAGGCGGATGACGTCCATGATAAATATGTGCCAATCGAGAATGCGGCGAGTGTCGCTAAGCGGTAACAGAAAGTAAATGTCAGACACATTCATCTTGTAAAATTCCTCTTGAGAAATATTCTATTTGATCTGTGTCGCGAAATATTTTATCTTCGATAACATTCTGTTCTGAGAATTCTTTCTCTTCACGCTACTCTTGATATCTTCTGCTCAGAGATATCCCATAGGTACGCAGCGATGGGAACGCAAAGTTAAATTACAGTCAAGAGATGTCTATCGAGAGAGTTTTAACTAGAGAAACAAACTTTCGATTAAATTAAGAGACGCGAAAATTAATGCAGCAATCGCGTGTAATAGCTTTGAAATTTTTTTTCCAAAGTCGCTACGAAGCTCCCAGAGGCTACATAAATGAAGGTATATTTACACTGTTTTTTACCATTAAAATCTATCTGTCCTCTAAGCTCTCACGCTGGATTCCGTTTTTCAATTATCTATTAAATATTCATGTGTAAATGCAGTCGCATCTCAATATCATGTGAGTTCGCGAGAGGATTAAACGCCCACCCGCAAAACTCACCCACAAGCACGCCCATGTATTGCGCGCATTTCGAAATCGGTCGCTCACACGACGATCTCTCGTCACTCTGTGCAATTAAAATCATTGTGCATGCACGAGAATCGAGCGATCACTTTAGCCACTTAAAACACTGCGCAAAATCAAACGGTGCTCGCCATCGATACTCCGCACGTGTGCATGCCAATGCGACAGTTCAACGGTATTAAAAAGAAAACGTCATCCATCGAATACCGCAGATCGACTAATTCTAATACGCGTTCTTCTGCGGTAAGACTTTCTTATCAGCACCCGTACCGATATCGGCGATTCAGTTGTAACCCCAACGCTTACGTCATGGTCAGAGTCGAGTCTTATATCAAGTCAGAAGTAATCTACATACTATTATCTACAGTATTATATCTTCACCTCGACATTTTGCATCTCTCAGACTCAAGCAGCATTGTGTACGAATAAATTCATCTGTAGCTATTTACACTGCGTTTGTTGTTACTTTGGTGACGACGTTCGAAACGTCGCTTTTCAACGCGTCCACTTCTATTTTCATAACGCGCTCAGTTGAATCTAAATACGTAAGAAGTGTTGTTTCTCAAATTCAAGTATATATTATTTAATTTTGCGAGAACAGAAATACTGACACTTGATATTTCGATAATTCATCTCAGAACATGACTGAATCGTATAATAATATTAATAATAATAATAATAATAATAATAATATCATTATCAATAATTTGATTTATTATATGTAAAGATATCTTTATGAACGTAATTTTTACATGTTTAAAAAATTCATTAAAAGATATTTGAAATTCGAAGATACAATGAGAGATCAATTAAAGAGAAAACGTAAAAATAAATCATTTATTGAAATTTATTGAATTTATTGAAAATTGTGTATAGTTAAAATTTAATTTTTTAAATAAAATTTAATTTTCTTTTTAATTCTCTTATAAGAAAATAATTCATATTTTTAATTAAGATATACCATAGGTAATTATTCAGTTTAGTTACCGTATCTCAATGAAATCAATGAAAAAAATCAATGAAATTAGGCTTATTCGACGCGTTTTTGCATGAAACGAAAGAATCTGGCAGAAAAATGCGTCGCTCTACCCTGCGAACTGAGATTAAGTGTTAAAATTAACAATTATTGAGATTAGGAAATCTGAAAATAAGGTCTATTTTTAAGAACTATAATTGTACTATTTTTAAGAACTATAATTGTACTTCTATATGGATTTCGATTTTCCATGTAAAGCGACTCTCCTTCCCGACTCTCACCCCCTCCTCCCCTCCCTCTGCAAAGGGGACGCACACTTCTATAATTGTAGTTGTGAAGTTAGAAAATCTATCATGTAGACAGTGGAGTGTGTAGACTAGTGCTTATTGGTTCGGGGCGGTTACGTGGCTCTCGCGTAGAAGATTGTAAATCTATGTCATTTTGCATTAAAAAAACTTAGCCCTAACCCAACTCATTTTTTGATGCGAGATGGCCTTATTTCGCATGGAAGGTTGTAAGTTGTAAATCTATGTAGAACTTTGCTTCTTGAATATACAACTTTCCACGCGGAAAGTAAAAAATGAGTAAGGTTAGGGTTAGGTTTTTTTAACGTGAAACGACATGAATTTATAACTTTTTATACCTTTTATAACCACGCGAAAAAGGCCACCTCACATAAAAAAAAAAAAAATGAGTGAAAAATAACTTTGCATCGCGACAATTTGCAATATTTCGCGACAGTGACAGATTTCCTAACCTCAATAGTCGTCGACTTTAATGCTTAATATCTCGGTTCATAGGGCAGAGTGACACTTTTTTTGTTAGATTCTTTTGTTTCATGCAAAAATGCCTCGAATAAACTTAATTTTATTGATTTTTGAGGTATGGTAGGTAAACTGAATAATTACCAAGGTATAAATATTTAAAAATATTAAGTTATAAATAAGCACACATTAAGTTACAAGTATAAATAAATCTATTGCAATTATTTATTTGGTTTATTCATTTTATACAGAAATGATCGAGAGCGAATAAAGAAGAGTCAGGAGAATGTAAAGATAATAGTAAACTGCATTTTTCTTTTGTATTTACGTAATCAATGCAATCTACTAACAATCTTGAAAACATGACATCATTAATGCCTTTCAATCATACTAAAAATAATAAAAGAAAAATATTCACGAAACAAAAAATAATTTACTTAGTCGCGATTGAGATCGCGCAAAGTAAGCTTACTATTACAAAAAAAAATAAGAAGATACTCGAATACGAATCAAGTCCGTTCTTTCACACTTCCGCGAGAACAATCATTGAACAAACTCGAGAAGCATTCGTGTAATGTTTCCTCAAATTCCCGACACCGATACTTATTATGCGAGACGATACATTTGAAAAATCTTCGTTTTGTTTCTTTTATATCGCGAGTATTTATCAACAAAAGCAATCAAAAGCTATTATTTAACGACTTTTGATTGTTTTTATTAAATACACAAATATATATGAATTTATTTTATTTTTTTCATCCTTTTACCTCTTAATTGAAGTGAATTTTTTAATAATTTACAAAATTTACAAAAAATATATGCTGTTTCTTTTTAAAAAGCTTTAAAAAATTCAACAATATATTTTATTCTTTATTCTTCTATGAGATTGAGATCCGCTGACTAATTGGAAATTCAAGAAAGAAAATTGTATGCGGTATTATAATATTTGATACATCGCGCTTCGACGATGAACTCTTACGCCCCATGGGACATTTTCTACGGTGCCGACATGATTATCACTTCGCTTCGGGTAGATTAGTTGCCATGACTCTGAATCCATTGTGATCGGCGATGTAATGCACCTGCTGAAGAATTCCATTGGGATCGATGTAACTATAAGCTCCCCTAGTGGTACCGTCAAGCGACCTGGATTCGGTTTTGGCGCTCGAGTCCCCGGTATAACTGTAATCGTATTGGCCCAGAGAGTCCTGGGTGTGATGCAGCGAGCTGTGAAGGAATTTGTAAGGCACTGGAAATACATAAGGTGCAGGCAAGGCTACCCGTTTCTGGATGTTGGAGAGCGGCAGCAGCTTTCCCAGATGTAAAGCGTTCTGATTAGATGTTCGTTCATCATCCTTGAGAAGCGTGTTCTCCCTTAATGATGTCGTAATAGGTAATGACGAAGCAATGGTGGTGGGCCCCGAAGAAGTGGGCGATACCTTCGAGAGACTCGGATCTGGCTTGGGAACATTGATTCTCTCTGCCTCTGATCTTGACAACAAGAATGGATTGTTGATAACCTAAAAAAGAAGAATCGAATAAAAGAAATATGGACATAGAATATGAAAAGAACTATTTACTAAAATTTATTTATTTTAATATTAAATAGATATGAATTTATTTGGAACATGAATTGGAATATTATTCTAAATATCATTTTATAATATTAGTTTTAATTACTTTATACAATATGTTACATTTTATTAATCCATTAAAGTTCATGCTAATACAACCGTGATAACGCCTGAATACGTGATTCATAGCATAAATGAAAAAAAAAATAATTCGTATTTTTTCGTTTTGCAAAATTGATTGAAACGATAATTGTTTAAACAAATTATTTAAAAACTAAAAGTGCCATTTGATTCTACGTTTGAAAACAAGGAACTTTTATTCTTGGTATTTTTTCGAAAAATTATTATAAACATTTTAAGGTGGCTTATGTCCCTCGTCTCTCACTGAACTCGGGGTGCTTTTTTAAGTGAATCTTAAAAATCACCTCGAGTTTAGTGAGAGGTAAGAGAAGTAGACAGAAGCTCAAAATGAGAGGAAAAACGAGTCAAAACCAGAAAATCAAAAAACAATATGCAATACCAGAGCATGGGAAGCCGACTGCACATGTAAACCATTTACAACAATTTTTTTGCATAAACAAAGCACCAGCTCGAAAAAATATCAAAAATAAAAGTTTCTTGTTTTCAAACATAGAATCGAATAGCACTTTTAGATTAAAAAAAATGGACATTTTTAAACAATTTGTTTAAACAATTATCGTTTAAACAATCAATTTTGCGAACGAAAAAACGAAAAAATACGAGTAATTTTTTTTCGCTTATGCTATGAATCACGTATTTACTTTGGCGTTATCACGTATTAAACGCTATATTAAATATGAGCCTTAATGGATTAATCACAATTTACATTTTTAGCGATCAATAGAATTTTTGTGTTGTTATAAAATAATATAGAGAAAAACTGTATACATATATTTTTTATTATTTATTTTACTTTGTTGTTATATTGCTTTATGTTTTTATGTTATTTTTTATTTATTTTATTTGTAATAATAAATTTTATATTTTTATCGAAATTCTTTTATTAAACAAAAAATTCCACAGCGATTGCAGTGCTATAAATTCGTATAAAAGTACGTAGATTTTTCCTTTTTACTGTCAAGTTCCTTTTATATTCGAGCAAACTTCGATTGAGATGTTGGCGCATCATACACACCTCTATTTCTCGCGTTTTCGAATTCAGCTCGGCTTTGCTGTTGTCGTCCGGCTGGATTTGGGCGAAGCTGAAGTACGATGGTAGAATTTTGTACGACAGAAGATTCTGATCTTGCCAATTGGTCTGATGCGACTTCTGCAATTCTTCAAGATGATTTTTCTTCGCCGCGGCCACTTCTGGTGTGTCCTGTATAGTTTGCAATTCATCCCTTGGTGGTTGCGGCAGATTGCTCGCGCTGACTCTAAATCCATTCTTATCATCCGCCGTATACGAGACCGTTTGCAAAACTCCATTTGCGTCAATGTAGGAATATCCTAAAGGCACAAATAGAAATGATACTCATCGACGATAAATACTATTACATCTGGAAAACGTTTGTTCATTTAAGAATCTATTTACGATTTAATCTTTTACGATCTACTGTTATTATATATGTTATTTGCCATAATTATTGTGATTATTGCTTTAGTAAAATAGCATTAATTATGTAAATCTTGTTTCAGTGATTACGTAGATATTCACACAATTTCGCGCGCGTTACATTATGCATCCACATATCGTGAGTCATCACATTGCAATCGAGAGAGAAGCGATCTTAACTCGCAACTGCACATTGTCATCCGAAGAAATTCGCAGGGAACATGCGGCGTATGGGCGTCTTTCTTACGTCATGCTGATGAGCGTTAGCGAAAGAGTCACTCGCGAACGTAGGCCGGTAATACACCTCTTGTAACACACTTCGCAAAAGAATGCATTCCATTTATGCACTTGCCGCACGCGCATCAGATCACGAATCGTGACAAGCTTTGTCATCCATTGAGAATAAATTTCGTTTTATGTTTAAAATATATATAAAAAGAAAGCCAATCAGAACCAGTTGTTCGAGTGTAAATAAAAAGACACAAATGTCTTTATTCTCATGTAAGTAACAATAACAAAATCATAACCAAAATCATAACTTTAATTTTTGAATAGACTTATTTATGTAATTTAGAATTAGATTTCATATAGATAAGAACAAAAAGAAGAATTAAAACGTTTATTGTTCACACGAGATAAAGACATATTTATGTGCACCCAAACAGTTAGTTTTGGCTCTGATTGGCTTTTTTTATATATTTTTTTTATATATTTTTTTTATATTTTTTTTTTTATATATTTTTATATATTTTTTATGGATTGATTTGTACGAGCCTCTTTTCATTAGTTTGTTTTTTACATTAACGTAGAGCATCTCAGCTTTGAGATTGGTCTCGATAAAGAACTCTTTTATTAAAATGCCAAAGTGTGTAAATTTGTAAATTTTAAAAAACTCACCACCCTGCGTGACGCCATTTAAGGTAGTTTCCGCTTTGGCGTGATGTGGCCCCGTGAAAGAATATTGATAAGATCCCGATCCATCTTGTATGTGGTACTGTCTTAACGGCGAAAGGGCTGGTATCGGACTTAGCCAAACATTAGCGAGCGGCGAAGCGATGGATCGTCCGATGACGAAGCTGCACAAAATTGTCTGCAGAAGAATATGACAATTATTTCATTATCTATAACATCATTAAATTATTATCGGCGTATTAACGCTAAGCATGCAATCAAAAATATGATAAATCTGCAAAAAATTGTCATTAGTGAAGACTTAGTAAATGTTTATATCGATTATCGGCACACCATGGTATACATCGTGAAACATGATTATTAATAAAATCCTCCTATGGTGATTATCTCAATATTTATTGTAAATAAAAATGTACTAATTTTCATTAATTTAAAGTACCGAGTAATTTAATTTACAATTATATTGTGATAGAAATTATCAAATTATATTGTGTGATAGAAAAATATAAAAAATCTATTGCTCGAATTAAAACTGTAACATGCAACATTAGTTTGTTAAGGTTATAATATTCCAAACAGAAATTCTATTTATTAAGAAGTTAGTTCATGCTAAGCAACAATTTATCTTAAGAGCTTCCATTCTGCAAAATGAGATGCGTCTCGTCACCGAACAGCTTATTAACCTATTAATGAAACAGTACATCAGTTGCAACAGCTATGCTGTAGACAGCATATAACTGTCATTATACAGGTATAATTTTCTACACAAGATATTGCTATTATATAGGGAGATACATGCGATAACATTAGTTGTGACAGTTACGGGAGAAGACTACCCCTTCACCTTTTCTCGATAAGCATATAACTCATCGATCGCGGAAGTTCATCTCGATACACGGCTTCCCCGAATAATCGAATTGCATTTGTTATGATGTTTTTCCGCGAAACAAAGCCATATTCCTCCAATTGCGACATATCCAGGACTTCGACCGCCAGTGAGCAACCACAATTGTGTATTGCGGTTTCTGTTAAATCAATAGTTATTACCGGAAAATAGCGAGTTAGCCAATGCTCGCGTTGAAATGATACTACGGAAGCAATTATTGTCATATTAATGTGAATTCTGCTTCAAAATATACTCAGTTAATTATAAAATTGATACATAAAATGTATCAGGCGTCCGTTTTTCCTTGGAAGATTTTTGCAGTTCATGCTGGATACATAGTAAATTGAATTGTATAAAACTTTCATTTCATCTCAGTTCTTTGTCGCGATATAAAACGAGAAAAGTTTATTCTTCTATCACGAAAGCAGAATTAAATTAGAGACGCTCACGGGAGCAAGATACTTCAAATTGTCTTGGGATTAATTACAAGTTGGTCAAAGGAGATGTAAGTAAAATTATCCTGGATACAAAGCTAAATATGAATTATACTTAATCATTGATCACACTGAAAAAAAAAATATAGTCAATTTTAATAAATATTTAGTTGAATACTGCCAACTAAATATTTATTAAATATAAAGATAAATTTATTTGATAAAAGAAATGTTTTTAATAAAAGAAATTTGATTTAACAATCATTTTTTTTATTGAACAAATATTTACTTACTGTAAGTAAATGTTCAGTTGGCAGTATTAAACTATAAATATTTATTAAAATTAACTATATTTTTTTCTCAATGCACGTTTAATTATTTGGCGAGCATAAAAATTCAGTGTGCAATCTAACTTTTTTGTTAATGCATGAATACATGTCGAATTTTAAACGATAAAAACTTTTTTATTTTTGTGTGAATTTCGTGAAGTCTCAAAAATTCTACCTTTAAACAATAAAGAACAGTTTTGCACAAATTTTTTTCACTTTTATATTTTTACTGAGAATCTTATAAAACATTGAAAAAAGAGTCTGGTTATTAAATATTGAGTAAAATAATTTCAATTAAATATTCGGTTAATATAAATAAAAAAATAATTTTATTTTTCTAAACATTTAATAATAATTATCAAACATTAATTGATTACATTATTATATTTGATAATATTTATTAAATATTTAAAAAAATAAAAATGTTTTTTGTTATATTAACTAAACATTTGATTGAAATTTATTTAACATTTGATAGCTATTATCAGTTTTTTTTTCAATATTCAGTGTATGGTGAAAAGGGTTAAAAAATCATACATTGATAGAAGAGTTAAATTACTCAAAAGAAATTTAAGAAAGGATTCACTCACGAATATCATGATCGTTTTCGATTGGATGAGGCCGCCGGTAAACCGTCGCTCGATCGTGGCTAGCGGATCGGGGCCCCTCGATCACGGTTTTTCTTTTTCGCTCGCCTAGGATAATCCCAGTAAGAGTCAGCTAACGGGTGTGAGAATGTAAGCTCTCAGTCGCATCCTCTTATATAGGATCACGTAGACCTGCCGCCGCGCGCTTACGGTGGTTCCCCACCAAGTATCGCGCGCGACGAGGCCCTAGCGAGGCCCTACAGGGCACAGGATCGTACTCATGGAGTCCCAAGTGCCTGTTTGTTGCCCACGGCCGCAAATCACCCGGCGCTCGATTTCCACGCCGATAAATCAACGTTTATTGGTCTCGAGTACGAGCCGTCGATCTTGCGCGCATTCCGGGCTCTGATCATGTCCAGACACTCCAGACCGAGGATGCCCACTCTCCGCGCCCCAAGTAATAAGGATATGTGCACGCAAAAGGCGCGAACGTAATAATGACGACGCCGCGCAACAAAAAGTTATTTATGCAGGCTGGATTTTAAATGTCCTCGCAGCGGGTGTCAAATAGACTTTATTTGTCGCCTGTTAATATCACTTGAATAGATATCACTCATTTACTACAATAACGACATAATTCAAAAATTGTCATTTAAGTTGCTCGAAGATAAAGAAACGTAAAAAGAAAAAGGAACATTAACTTTAAAAATCATATTTTTATTTCTCTGTAATCGATTATTACCATCAAAATTATATTTCAAAATTAATGTTACAAAATATTAATTATTCAAAACATTTAAATTTTCTAAAAATTTTTTTGTTATATTATTGTTATACACAATTGGAAAATTTGTGTTAAATTTAATATTTTTTATTCTTGTATTTTAAATTTAATATGTTTTACATGTCTCGAACGGTCTACTCAAAGTTTTGTGTTAAATTGATATTCAAGAATAAATATGTTAGAAAATAACAAAAATATTTATTAAATATAATATTTTAAAAATTAACACAAAAAAAACGTAATATAATTTGTAAGCAATCACATTTTTTCATTAAAATTAATTACATTTACAATGTATTAGATTAACACATTTTATTCACTTAGAATTATTCTCTTAAAATTTTCATTTTAAAAAACATTATTTTATGTTAATCACTTGCTCATAAATTGTGTTATTTTGACAGTAAAAATGTTGAATAAATTTAACACAAAATATTCAAATAACTCAATCATATTACATTAAATTGACAGATATATTAAAAATTTGACACAAAATTTTAAAAAGAATTTAAGTGGGTCATTTCTAATACAAATACAAAGTGATTTTATTTAAGTCAAATGAAAGATATATAAATTATTTTATGATGAGATTAATATCTAATTATTATCCAAAAATCTCTTCGAAACTAATTTTTTATAATAAAAAGGAATTAATATATAGAGATTTTCCTGCGTAAGAATTATCTATACTAATGAATATAACATTGCCATCCTGAAAAAATTTACCAGACTTTCCTAAACTGGTTTTTTATTATTTAGGAATGTTATTTAGGATTTCATTGAAATGATTGCTTGATTGCTGCTGATAATGCATTAAATCCATTTAATAGTTTATTATCATTATTAATAATACCTCGTTACTTGTAATCAAAGCGCGTAATTAATGCGGTCTCTCACACGCGTAATCTTCTCATTATCTTTAAATTGCATTATTATTAGTTACGACACATTCATCAACAATCGAAATAAGCTGTATCATAAATGCCGGAACAACCAGCGTGCGTGCTATTATGAACTGCATAATGATATTAGAGAGTAAATGACGGACGGAAAAAATGATTTCGCACATACCAATATGGCTCTTGAACAATGTTACAAGATAAACGGAGTTAAGATACATTTCCCGAGATAAGCAAGTCATTTTCTCTTCAAATTAAGTATATTCAAATTTCAAATTTTCTTATATTTAAATTTACCTGATTTGCTCGAAATTGAATAATAATTAATTGACAATTATTAGTCGAAATTATTAATAGATCGTATTAATAGATCGTATATTCCTTAAAAAATTACTTTTATTTGCAAAAAAAAACCGACAAATAATCTGATAATTTCTCACGTATCTCAACTATATTGAAATAGACGAAAAGCTTTGGAAAATACAGGGAGAGTAGGCCCTATCAGAATTTTATAAATTCAACAGCATCTAATGCAATTTTCGCGTCGTGCATAAAGTGAAGCATGCCTTCGGCAACGCGAAGCAAGATTACGCGCGTCAAGGGATCGAAGCAACGTTCGCTTGATCCTCAACAAAAATCGTCAGCGGCACGAGCCTCGGTAACAGAAACGAAAATAAAATTAAAAAAAAATAGAAACGAACGCGAAATGCAATTAGCGAGCGGTGAAAATGAAACGATACCGGCACAGCGAAAGGTTCGTATCCTTTTAGGGAAGGTCCGGGACGGCCGCGGGGCCTCCAGCGTCTCTCCGAGCCGCCGATCGCATAAATAATGCCTGCCGCGGATTTACGACCGACTCGCTTAATCCGACGATGTAAGAGAACGATATGAGCGTAATGAGTTCATCAATTTCGATGGAATTACTCATGTGCCCGTGCAACAAGTCGCCGCCAACAGGAGAGGGCTCTCTCGTCGGCGACACGCGGACACGTGGGCGATGCTGCGTTGGTTTTGACATTGGCACTAAACGGGCTCTCTTTCTCTCTTTTTCTCTCTCTTTCTCTTTCGTCTCGCATTAAATGACTCTCGTAGAGCCGACTATCTAACCACGCGGCACCAATGCGATGCAATGCGATGCCGCTGAGAAATGCATCGAGAAGGTACCGCGTACGGCGGTGATCCTAAATCAACCTCCCTCCCCCAGGAACAAAAACAATAGCAACTATCAATTCCCTTGGTATGTAATGGGAAGAAATGAGAGGAATGCAATATTAAAACAGTCTAAAATATCAAATTATATTAATCCCTTCAGATCTAATTTTAATGGAACTACTGTTAAAATTTTTTTTTATTCATTTTAAGAATGCTTTAATAAATAATTTATACTAAAAAGTTAACTTTTTTCAAAAGTTTGATTATTTTTCCAACATATATATTATTATGTATATCTTGTTTAAGATAATGTCGATAAAACTAAACAATTTCAATGAATAATATCTTCAAATTGATGTATATTGCAAAACATAGGATCTAAAGGAATCGCATTTTTTGTGCGGGAATAAGTTAGAGACAATATATTCAAATTTTCTTGCAAAAATTTCTCATAAAATTGTAAACAATACTGACAAAGTGTTATTAATATACGCGTCATTAATAATGTTTATTAATCGTTGGTTTCTTTTAATTAAATATATTTTCCAAATATATTTTCTTCGCATTTTCAGATTTTTCCTTTTTAAGATTTTACAGAAAATACACTTAAAAAAGATAACATTCACAAAATCCTTAAAATAAAATTAATTATAATTTATTGTACATAATTATATATTACATTATTATATAATATATTTATATAAACACATAATTATTATATAATCATATACATATAAATATCATTTCTTTCTTCTATAGCTTCTGTTCGAGCTATTTGAAGACGTGAGCATCACGATCGGCTCTCACGGTTCCGGAATTTATCTTCACGTATTACTGTCCACTTCCTCAGAGCTGGAAACGTTTTCGCTGCCGACGTAAATTTCCCATCGTCAGAGAGGATTTCAATATATGCACGAGGCAACTAATCCGCGTGACGTTAATCACAGCTGGAATTCTCGCAGTCTAATTATCGCAGGCTTATTCCTGCTTCGAGGAGAACGAACGTTCGTACGAATCCTCGCTCAGTTGGTCGCGCATGACGTTTATTACAGCTCGTATTCCGCTCGTAAAACTCTCCTTCCGGAATAATACAATCGAAGATCGTCGGTTACAATTTTTTTCAGCTTGTCGTTGCAAAAGACGTGATATTAGAATATTTGCAACTCGGAACGACGACTGCCAATGCGACTTATTGATTGAATTGGTGCGGCAAACAAGATAGCATCCTAAAGAAAAATCTGCAACTCGGAATTGTACATCGCGATCTCGTAAAAATTGCATCTAAATAATGCCTTGTGATGTAATAAAGCAAAACAATTGACCGATAGAAACCGTACATGTTCGTAAAGCGACGGAAATGGAGTTGCAAGATGATTCACACAATATAGTTTTCCTAAGGGATATTTTAAGGATGTCCGGAGGACGATTACATCCTAAGGACGTCCCTAGGATGCTTCACGAGCAACTGTGTTGTGTGGGCATTTTACCCACGGAATAAAGCCGTTGTAACTTTGCGTTGAGTATTATAATGCAATGTATTTTATTGTGATTGTAAATATAGCATGATTGCTCATTTCATAGAGATATGTAAAGAGATATGTAAACGTTCAAAATTAGAAACACTGCTTTTAAGAATATATTTTAGAATTTAGATATAGCAAAAGTGGATTTGGAAATATATATATATTTTTTGTAAAAAATAAAAATGAATATTATGTATCTTTTAAATTTTTCTTTGGAATTTCAAAAATTTTAAATTAAAATCTCACTTTTTAAAGTGAAAAATGAATTAATCTTGAAAAAGAGTGGTTCAATTTCCAATCTTTAAAAGAGATTTTAATTTAAAATTTTTGCAGAGTACATATAAAACAGTTCAATATAGTCAATATTTATATTTAACAACATAATTTCATGAAAATTTTCTCTTTAATCTTAATTTTTAATTATTTTACATTTACTTTTTATTGAAATAACTTTTTATTCAGGTTTTAATCGGCGCCAAATTTTTTGTTATTATTTTCAAATAAAATATAGAAAAATTTGAAATTTTTTCATGTTTTTCTATATTTTATTTGAAAATTTTTTTATTTGAAATTTTTTTTTATTTTGTTATAAAATATGTGTGATATATTCTTGAATAAATTATTCTCTAAAAATATACAAAAAAATTTTTATCTTATTAGCTTTCTATCATGCATGTATATTTTCTCGTAATGTTTTAATACTTTATCACATTGATTTCAAAATAATGATGCTACTATGTTTTTTACGAGCAATTTAAAAGTAGTAATCCTACTTAAAGACGGTCGATATCAAAACATTAATTCTGTCTATAACGGATGAGCTTTAAGTACACAGCATTGTGTAGACAAAATGTCCAACTATTGTTAAATACGCAATATCCGATAAATGTTATTATGTATGCAGCAGTCACGTTTTGCTCATTATTTACTATGTGAATTACACTTCTCGCTGAGTTATGTTTTGTTTCTCGGGATACTGAAAGTACACTTCTCAAACAGAAGAGAGAAAATCATTTTTTTCACCGAAGATTGATATAAAGAGAATCTGATATCTCCTCCGCATCTCACCTTTTTTGTCACATTATTTTGATACAATATGTCATAGCTGATACGATACGACTGTATATCTTCCGAGCGTAATATTATTCCACATTTGCAGGATACAGAATATTCGATTTCATCTTTTACGATAGAACAAATTTTTTCTTGCATATCTATAGAATTGTTAACCACTCTTTGTCATACAGTGGTGCTTAATAGAGATTTTTTTTTTATTAAATTTTCTTACAATAATAATAATAATAATAATTTCATTGAAGTATGAATGATATAAAATTATTTAAAAATTATGCGTTTCGCGAGTTTCTTCCGTGTCCAGATCTATACTTGGAATGCTAACGTTTCGTGAACCTTGTAGTCCACTTCAGGGCGAGGAGCAGTCTAATATTGATATAAGATATAAAATATTAATTAGATATACGAAAGCAAAAGAATTGTAGGTAGATTATACCGAGATGAAAAACCAGCAATATTGTTTGCAGGTTAAATCTTTAATATAATTGAAATAATAATAATAAAATAGTCATAATAACATAAGGCACGTAATCTATAATAATTTATATAATATGTATGAGATTACGTGCCTTAATATTGAGAATATACAAGGATAATTATATATTCTAATATGTTATAAATATACATATAAGAAAGAGAGAGAGAGAGAGAGAGAGAGAGAGAGAGAGAGAGATGTATATATAAAATTATAAAATATGCATAGATATCTAATTAATAATTAAAGAAAATATTAACAAACATAATACATAAATATAATAAATAAAATTAATAAAGTAACTTATCCAAAAATGCGTAAAAATTAGATAAAAATCGTTTATTTTAAAGTAAAAAATATAAATATAAATAAAAAAAGCTCAGCAACTAACATAACTGTTCTAGTTATAACTTTTACTCAATAATATAACTGTTATATATAATATACGTGTTACAGTTATCCTGTTGAATGAGAAATTATAATAAACAGTTAATTAATTGATGTTTGTATTACCAATACAGACATCACATCAAGTTTCTTCTGCTTCTAGGTATACATCAATATAGTACAATATTTATTATATTCTTTTTTTTTGCAACATAATTACAGTGTATTTTGACATAAAGAATTTTATTGGGCTTCATAATTTTTTGATATAAAACTATTATACATTTTTGTGCTATCATTTTTTATTAATTCATCAATTCTATAAGATTACATAAATGAACTCAGATATTTTTTAAGTGGATCGTTTATGCATCACTGCACCATGTCGGCACGGCAAGAAAGCAATGTCAGTTTTGATCCGCACGAGACGCACATCGCGGTGGCGACATCGAATACAAATAGGTTTCACCACATCTCTCTGTCGCCTCTTCACGTCAAGTTGTCTCACGCTACCAAGAACGACCTGATTTACGAGCACATCCCTGTAAAATCTTTCTTAAAGATCAGCCTGCTGTTTGAATAACTCGCGCGAATCGCGATATCTCTGTGTGCATTCGTGCGCATCACTCCGTAAAAGTACCCGACTTCCAGAACTGAATAATTCTGTTCAGTGCTGAGTATGGATGACGTGCTTATAAATTATTCTAACAGTAAAACGAAATACGTACGCACGTATGCTTATGATTTCCGATAAATATGTTAACATATACGCACGTGTGCTTATGATTTCTGATAAATATGTTAACACATCTTTATCATTGCGTCAACACGAAACGAGCGTGAAACGAGACATCATACACAATAAAAAAAAAATAACTAAACAACTAAGACCCGATTTTTCATTATCTAATTAACTTACGGTTAACCTGATATTTATCCAATAGGCTTCATCCCTGATAATGTCATGAATGAAGCCCATTGGATGAAACATCAAGCTTAACTACGAGTTATCTAAAATGAAAAACCGGGCCTGAAAATAAGAGTACATCAATAGATTTATTCGTGTTGTTTGCATTTTTTTGCACTTACTGTTAGTATTTTTCTTTCTCTTCAATGTCTGAATATGTGTATTTATCTTTTAATGCAAAAAATTTTTGTACAAAAAAACAGTCTTGCTGAGATGAAAATTTACTAGATACAGATCTAAAAATAATTTTGCTAGGAAACTAAAATAATAATTATCTACGACACTTAAGTATGATAATAATACAAAAAATTTTTAACATTCTAGTAACCAACTTGAGTATTTTATATAATTATTCTAATGATTCAATAAAAATATTTTCAAGATTTGTATCTAACTAAATTTTTGAAAGCTTTCAGCAAAATCATTCTTTTCGTACGGGGAGTACGTTTCAAGTTTATTAACACGAACTTCTATTATATAACTTGATTTCATTTTTAACATCAATTATATTTTTGAGAATGTAAAATTATAATATTGATGTTGTATTACTTTTAATTGGTGTTTATTGAGAGAAAAACGAAATCAAATTAAATTTTCGACGTAAATTGCACGATGGGCACGTGCGATTTTTACATGTAAGCAATTATAAAAGAGCAATAAATAATATGCTAATTAGCCGGCGCGCTATACACAGCGATAAACACGGGGCGCACGGATCCTAGCGTGGCTCTCGAACGCGAGCGTGAATCACGATCGTTGGGCCGTGAGCGTGTACTACAAGAAGGAACTAACGTCCGATCGAAGATTACGGGGACTAACTAACGATTCCATTTGCTGATTGCCCGGTCACTCCGGCTACTCCGGGCCGCTTTTATCGGCTCACCTCCCACGAGAGGAGACCTTAACGCGCGCACGTACTGATAAGCATTGCAAGGTTGCGCGTGCTGGCCGCGAGCGCGATCAATTAAGATCGATCGATACTTTAATATTCGTAGTGCGTGAAATTATCCCTGATATCTCGCTTGGAACCCCTTAGTCGGCATTGCAAATAGTTACTGTTAGCATTAGATATTTGTCGCTATTTGTCATTGAAGAGAAGCGATTCTTAAGCACAGAAGCACAAATGTAAGATACATAAAGTCCCGGAGCAAATACTTGATTTAAAATATTTCTTCTTAATTTTATCTTAATTTACTTTAATAATAGTTTGGCCATGAATATAAAGAACTCTTACAAATTGGTGTAAATATTATATAATATTAATAATATTCTATATTTATAGAAAAAACAATTAATCTTTAGTGCGATTAGATTATTATCCTGCATATTTTTTTTCTTCGAAAAACTAGGCGCATTAAGTAGTTATAAAAGTAGATAGTAGTTATAAAAGTAGATAAAAATAGTTATAGTATTTACAATTTTTCTAAATACACAACCTTATAAATACTTTCTAAAGATGATTAAAGTATATATAAAAATAATTTAATAATTTTTGTATATTTATTAAAGTAACGAAAATTAACCTGAGACACGAATAATCCATCGTGCGTAGTAAAGGAAAATCATTATGTGATAAGAATTACAAAACAGTTTCATTGAAAAATTATATTTTTATAACAATTTATATTAATATTTTCCTAGTCATCCCCTTTGGTTTTTATTACTGCTTTTTCCAAGAAAATATAATAAATTGAGAGTACTTTATATAATACTTATGGCAAGATTCTATATTAATACGAATAATATAAATATTTGTTACATATATCTTTTTTCGATTAAAAGCTCCTTTCTTCTAATTAAGTTCTGATATTCTGATATTAATATTAAATATATTTGGGAGTGCTTATAACGGAATCTACTCTTATTACGAGAAATAATAAAATTTCGTTATCACGCGAAACAATCATTCTCCACAGAATCAACGTAAAACATTAACAATCATCATGATTCTCACGATTTAAAGTATAATTACTGTCCAGAACAGATAACCGACGAGATTCGTGAAATTTTCGTACTATAGATAACGAAAAGTGGATCACACATAGATCGTGACGTGAGATTGCTGTGGAAGGCGCACGTAAGATTAATTTTCTCATATCGCCAGCATCGTAGGCTTAACTCACAGAAATTGCGGCGTGCGCAGAAACGTTTCTTCTTTTCGTCCCAATATCGAGATGTTCCGACTGTACTTCATGTGAATAAAAAACGCAGATTGATAACACACCGATTCACCAATCAACTCGAGAGAGAGAGAGAGAGAGAGAGAGAGAGAGAGAGAGAGAGAGAGAGAGAGAAAGAGTGTCGACTTTAATAAATTATATTAATTATATTAATAGCATCTTATAAAATAAAAAACTTTTACATTATAAATCTGTGAGTCTCTTCTTAATTATCTTGACTTCATCTTACTCTAAAATTACTCTAATTTCTTTTTAATACGATACAATCGAACAATTAGCAGCCCGTTAGAATTCGATTCTTATTTAATTGTAAGATATTTCTACTCAATTTTACATAATAAAATTTCGTGTTGGAAATTTTATTATTAATTATAATAATACGTTAATTTATATAATTATAAACGACACATTTATATTCTTTCAATTAAAAGTTTTCTTCTTTTAAATAATGATAAAAAGAAATAAGATTAAAACGCTATAAATGAAAAATAATTAGAACATTTATTTAAAATTGTAATCAATATTAATATTTAATTGGATTTCGATTCATAGAGTCTTCTTCGGGCAATAAAATCAGATCAGAATTAGCATAATATTTAAATAGATAAATAATAAAACATAAAAATAGAAAATTCGATAAATATAATTTAAATTAGATCAACAGTGAAAGACCAATAGAAACAAAGAAAGGAGACATAAGAAACGTCTACAAAAGCTATATCAATAAACATTCTTGTTTTAATTTATTTAATTAATTACGTATAATGTGCCCGATACTAATATCGGGCACATTATACATGAAAACAATCGATTTTGCTGAAATATCTAAAAATGTATTATAGATAGATAGAATGAAAAAATAATTTTTTGGATCATCAAAATAATTACATATATATATATATAATAAATTCAAGCATGATAAGTAATGATGTAAAAAGTTTGGACATTTTAGTAATCAATTTGATTCTTACACAATTATTATTTTGAAAGTTCCACAAAGTTATTTTCAGATTCTATCTATATAGCTAAATTTTTAGATACTTCAGCAAAACCGGTATACATTATACTACGTTTTCTCTCAGGAACAAGTTTGTGTCAGAGTCCACATTGATCGGAGTTCCTCGGCTTGTTCGCGTCCAGTCACTTCGGAGATGATGCAAGTTTACACGAGGATTCCATTTTGGGTGAACGCACACGGAAACGCAATCTGGGACATAAACATCTCGCGTGACACGAACAATCTAGGTACATGGCCTGTATATTATACATACGCGGCCGAATGTCTCGGAAATCATTATCCGAGACGCTTTATCGGTCGCGGGCCATCCGCGCGCGGGCTTTTATCGGCGTGAATACCTACGTGCGCTACGTTTCTATTATCGCGAGTGTGAATCGTCGTATCTTCCCACCTTCGTTCGTTCGCCCATTGCGTTATATCTCGACCTCCGCTGACCGTCACGGTGGACTTCGGATGAACGAAAGCCGATTTTCCCGGGAGATGAATCTCCAATATCGCGTTTCCCCGCTGTCAGTTTAATGAATACGCGACTCGAATTTCGAGGTGGAGAACGAAAATAGATTAGAACGGATCATTTCGGAAAGTCAGATTTTCGACGAGAAAACTGAATCCTACTCGCTTACATCTCTCTGCTCGTAACAGCCTGATATGTGATCTCTCTATGTGAGTACTGACTATATTTCTTTAATCTAATACATGCATGTTTTACGGCGTGTTCCTGCGAGATAATACTCCGAAGCTCTCTGAAACTCTGATCCAGATATCGTTTCCTCCCAGGACGGGACAATATAATATCCTAAGGGACAAAGTACCCGCGGGTTTATGGCAATTCCATTTCTGCATCGTATACCTGCGTTACATTTATCTCCTACGTAGCTCTCTGGTCCCGATAGAAATATTGGAACCGCGCGTGATTTATGGCGACCATTATTATTTCGCATTTACCACACTCCCGTGTTACAAATACTCATGGGCTAAATCCGCGCGCAGGCAAAAAAAAAATCTCGAGAATTTATACGGCGTTTTATTAAAGCTAATACGAAGGGCGGCACCGAGGTTCGACAATAAAGGAATATTACTAGGTACTTACTACGCGCCCGTAATGCGTCCGATCCGGAATAATCTACGGAACGTTTCAACGGCCTTCTCACGAATCATCCGTTATGCGCGCCCACGCACGCACGCATGTACGCACATAAGTGCGTACGTGCGTATGCAACACGAAAATAACCCGCGTGAATCGCGGTCGAGAAAATGGGTTCGTATGAAATTCGTAACGATCTTTACAAGCGCGAAATTATCCCAGATTTCGCTAGCGGATGTGTTCCCCGATCAAATTCCGATCTCGAATCGCCGTTCGCCTCCTTTTGATCCTCTCATCCATAAATGGATGCTTGTTTATTTGCTCGTTGGTCTAATCCGGGCGTCGTTTTGCAAACAGTCATGTATATACATTTACGACATCCTGAGTGCTTCTACCTTCCTTTGAAGGTAAAATGGGATTTTAGGAATGGACGCGTTATGTTCATCCCTATATTTATTTCATTTGAATTCACAAAGAGTATTCATCTTTTTAAGTGAAATAGCGTAATCTTCGAAATAAACTAAAAAAAAATCCTTTCTAGTAGTCAAAATATAATCCTATAAAAATACTTTTTGACTTCTTATTCAGAATACTATCTGAAAATTATTTCGATTTTATATTGCGAATTCATATATAGACTAGAAAAAGATTATCTTTTATATCTGATAAAGAGCTCACAATCACAATTGATGACATAAAAGTAAAATCTTTTGGGACTCCCAGGAATATCTTTAGAACAGTAATAGGAATTTATATCGTAAGTCGGAAAACAAAAAGATTCTTTTTAGACTTTCGATTCTGTCTAATAGATTATAATAGAAATTTTTAACTTTTTACTGCAAAGTTAAAGAATTTTTATAACTTAATTGTTAACAACTTAATTGTTATAATAACTTGTTCAACACTGTGAATTACAATATATTTCCAATATATATCCATGATTTATATATTATTATATATTATTATATAAAAAAATGACTACAATCATTTAGAAATTGTACAATAATTTAAGTTACAAGAATTATTCCCTCTGTAATAATTATATATAATAATATAATAATAATTTAATAATACTATTGGTGGAGTTCGAACGATATAATTATAACATTATATATACATAAAGGTTAATAAATAAAAAACTATAAAGTAATTACGATATAAATTTTTGCAAAAGCAGATACGAATTTCTATTTCAAGATAATGATTTTACAAATCCGAGAAGCGGATAAGATTATTTGAAATGAATCGATATTTACATTGATATTTAAATCGATACATCTTTATAAAACGTTCTCCTTGCTCTTACATCTCGCTCGTAAAACTCGACCCAACGTATCCGAAGCATTCAGTACCACCTGCAGAAAATAATCCTGTCAAATGTCTCTCTCCGGCATGCGAATACGCGACTTAGAAAAATTTCCGTCATAAGAACGCGGGTAAGTGCACGGGACACATGCTGGATTCGCTCGCGTATATTTCCCCGTTAATCTCATCATTACTCAACGGACATGCGACATTCGTGCATGAAAGTTTTAACGTTTTAACATAATATATTCGCGACGATAAGAATCCGATATCAAGGTCGCAATTTTCATATCGAACATAAAGCGGCGACGACAAAGTTGTCCGACGCAGTCAGTCGTAAAAAAATACCTACCCTGTCCCAGGATTAGGAATTAATGTAAATTCCGCGTTCAAAGAGAACGAATCGGACTCGTGATTAATTAAAGGTGCGATTTGAATAAATGCATTTATTATTCTTCAAAGTCGGAGATCCACTCCGTTCATTGTTCTCGCAGAAGTTGAACATGTCAATTTAAATTCTCATCCGGATCGACATTGTTGGCATTATGCAGCGTATCCGAACGACAAAGATTCGATTAAGCTCAAATACAATAATAGTTTTTTATTTTCGCACAAGTGATACTGATAATGAATCAAAAGTTATAAATATTTTATACTCAGATAATGATGTTACTACTTGCTTATTTTAGTACAAACAAAGTTATCTCATCACAATACAGATTTATAAACCTCACTTTTAATGTGAGTTAACAATATTCAATAAAGTCGAGTTTATGCAGATTGTAGATAAAAACTCAGTTGAATCTGACTCGTCAGAATAAAAAGGAACGTGCATTCAATTGAGTTATCAAAAGTCATCAAATGAGAATTATCTGAGTTTTGACGTTAATGGAAAAAGAATATAAACATTTATGTATGGAGGAAGGTGATAATTTATATAAGAGAAACGTAATAATTTATTACATAAAATTATTATTAATTACACAAAAGATTGACGATTTTTTAATGAATCGTTTTTAATGAATCGGACGAAGATCGTATAATCGTACAATAATTTAATACAAATTTGTAAGATGCTTGTTACATGATAAATGAATGCAAGACGAGAACGAATAATGATATCTAAAGAGCGAGCTATCATGAACGAACTTGTCATTAATCAATCATTCATGAAACTCTCGCTGAAGATATAATCTTATTCTAATTATTTAAGCATGATGCGAATGACTTATCCGCGCGTTTTCTTTTGACTCTTTAAAGTCTAGATTTTTGTTACGATTAATTTTGCGATTTCAATATTACTTTTAACAATCACTTTTACTTAAAAAAAAATAAAAATACAGATTCATTTAAAGAAATATTCTATGAAATATCTATAAAATGTTTAGATATTTTGAATCTATTTCGTAAAGAGCCAAATTAAAAAATTGTTTATCAATCATGTTACGAAAAATTTATTAAAAGTTATGATGAACAATGAAAATAAATATAAACCGCGCAAAGAAAATTCTCGCGACATCAACGAACGAAACGGCCGAATTCTTATTTTGGGAATTCAATTTTCTCGTTCGAGTGTATCTGATGGCGATATTGAGAAGATTGAGCAATCGGTGTTAAAATCGGCCAAGTACTGATCGGTCGAGCATAGGAAGTCGCCCAGTATAAGGTCGGTTCGCTCGCGATCGGTACAGCTTCGAGTTTGGTATTGCGATGAATTTGAATCCTATTCTGATTGGAGACGGCAGTGACGACTGGAAGTGAAGCCTCCTTCACGACGACCGGAATCGCTTCTTTGACGAGAACCGGAAGTGCCTGCTTGGCGTCGACCGGAACTGCTTCATTGACAACGACAGGAACCGATTCCTTGGCGAGGACCGGAAGTGCCTGCTTGGCGATCACCGGAACTGCTTCATTGACGACGACAGGAACCGATTCCTTGGCGAGGATCGGAAGTGCCTGCTTAGTGATCACCGGAACTGCTTCATTGATGACGACAGGAACTGGTTCCTTGGCGACCGGAATCGCATGTACAGCGGCGATCGGCGTTTCGATGATGGCTAGCTGTGCCGCATCGATCTTCACGGCATCCTTGCGATTTGAGCCCTCCAATCCGAGATTTCTGTGAAACTGAATCCGATTTTCGTTGTAATCAGAAACGAGCGAAAGCGGTTCCAACTTGACGGCGGTTGCCTCTGCTATCTGCGGCTGAACCTCGATCGTTTCTACATTGACGAGTTTTTCCGGCACCTCGACGCGAAGATTGTTATGTACCTGGACGCGACTCTGATGAGAGGTCGCCAAAGGTACCTGACTGGGAAGGATCACAGTCTCAGCAGGTTCCGACAGGATTCCGACAGGATTCGTCTTGATAGGTTGAACGGCCTTCAAACGAATGTTATTGTGAACATCGACGCGGCTCTGATGAGAAATCGCCGCTCCGGTCAATCTCGGGATCAGAGCCGAGTCTAGCAGACCATATACGGGCGCAACGATGGACCCCGCGGCGTCGCGATTGACTCGACCTTTGTCGGATTTTTTTTCCGGCGCTGAAAGCTCGTGGGAATTCTTCGGTAAGACGATCGCCGCCGAGTTTCGATCCGAGGCCTGATCTTCCTGGGAACTTGGATTTTCTGTCTGATGATCTTGATCGGTCGATGCTTCGAGACTGCGCTTCCTACGACTCACTAAGTGTCCCTTCTCCTCCTCGGTGGTGGCTTTCACGAGTTCCTGCGGGTGGGTGTACCTGGCTAACAGGACCTCGCTGGTCTCGAGCGGTAGATTACCGTCTGTAGGAAGATTTGTCGCCGCGACGCGGAAGCCGTCCTCATCCGCGACGTAGAAGACGGATTGCAGGATACCGTGCGCATCTACGTAGCTGTAGGAGCCACGCGTGACCCCGTCGAGACCCCGGATTTCCTCCTTGGCAGACGGGCCGCCGGCGTAGCTGTACGCGTGTACTCCGGCACGCGTGTCCTGCGACTGATGGTACACCGGAAGCGGATCTGCCAGATAAGCGTAGGGCAGCAGGGTCAGCTGCGCGCCCACCGTCACGCCAAGAATCGCGAAAACTGGAATCTGCAGAGTTCAAACAATAGGCTCTTACCTCGAGAATACGGAAGCTAACCAGCATCCAAGATAATTTTTACCACACGTGGAAGTGGTCGTCTACAATATACCGTTTACAATATACGGAATAAGCTTGTAAGAATAAAGTATCTAAGATATTTCCTGTATAAGGGAGCTAAATATAGGCGCAAGAATATTTTGCAATAAATTCTTTACAAATTTTTAAGATGTTTATTAGCATCATTATTAAATTGATTAATGTAATTTGAGATATTAATATTTCAACTTTAATTTGCGATTGAGTTTCAAGTCCGACAAACCGAATCGATAACACAATTAATGAAACTGAAAAATTTATCAGCAAAAATTTGCATATGAATATTAAGCACCAAGATTCATTTTCACCAAAAATAGGTTTGTTTCTCTTAATTTATTAGTCTAATTCCTATAATACAAATAAGTTTTTTTTACTCCAATTCCATTCCTTACGCTCAATCAATCAATAAGATTGTCAACCAATGTTACAAATATATCAAAAATTACTACAATTGCATATTCATACACTTCTACTCTTATTACTTCTTACGCCAAACTTAATCCGTGTATTTTAGACGAACTAAACCGTTTTTCGAAACTATTTCCTCGATCGAGATTTACGTTCGTATGATACGATGCGATTACGGTTTTTATTCTAAGCCTGTTTAGTTGAACTTCTTCCATCTTGGAGATAAAAAGAGGAAACATGCAAGAAGTTTAGCTTAAAAGAATAGATCTATGATCTTTTCAGCTGAACTTCTTACACGGTTCATCTTTTTCCTCTTTTTCTTTTCTCACGTTGGAGAAAAAAAGAGAAAAAATAAACGATATAAGAAGTTCAGTTAAAGAACAGACCTAAGAACAGACTTTCTATATATTTTATCGTGTGGATCATATCCAGCTAAAATTGCAAAGCGATAATTGTACGTGTTCTATATCGATGCACTTATTGCTTGCGCCTGCCACTCGTTTATATAGAACTCCGATATTCCTGTGATCGTCCTGTTAGAATTATCAGCCATACCTTTTTAAGAGTACATGTACTCTTTTTGAGCTCGTATAAACTTCAGGTCATTAATTAATTTATATCTATAAAATCATTAATTTATATTCTATAAATTTGTATTAAGGATGTATCATCTTTTTTTTCATAAATATGTTAATATTTATACTTTAAATAAATGTATAAGAAAATTATGTTTCTACCAATATATTTTTTTAATAACACGTTTTTATTGTTTATGTACCTTATTTGTTTATTATTTTGATTGTTATAAATTAAAATTGAAAAAAACAATAAAAATTTCAATTTTTTTGTATAAGTACTTTAAGTATTCAAAATTATTTATATAAAGTTTCATTGCGATTCAGAGAGTTACAAAGATTTAGAAGAAATAAGCATTTTGTTTATCTATAGAATAACTAATCTCTGCACCGCAATGTAACTTTATATAAATCATCTTAAAACACTTGTGTAAAAAATTAAGACTTTTATCATTATTTTATAATACATTTCTATTAGAGTACAGATTTAAAAAATACCTACTACTTATTGAAATAATATTGGATCCAGATAATAAATCGTTGTTAAACTTTTTGTATATATTTAATTTTAAATGCGATCTAGATTAATCTATACTTTTTCATCATTTTTTCATTATGAGAGAAAATATATATAATACATCTTTAATAAGAATTGTCAATAAAAATTATGTTCTAGAAATTTTACTTTATTAAATACATTTAACGCATAAAAAATTCTGTCTTCAGATTATTTTTAAAAAATTCTTTTTTAAAAAATGTACATATATACATTTTTTTATTTAAATGTGATAATTCTTCCCATCGGTTCAATTCTACAAATGATATCTCGTTACTTGATATCAGAGATTCGTCGAGAGAAATAGATATGGCAATACGCAAGATACATTACACGTGCATTATGCGCATTCGTTCCACGGCACAGAAAATTCGGTCGAGTACGCTTTATCTCGTAACAAATGCAAATCGTAAGTACACTCGCCCTCGGAACACTCATTTTGCATGCAATCGTCATGTCAGTGGATTTACTCGCGCAACTAGCTAGCGAACGTTCCTGGGACATGTTCTCGTAGAATACCGCGAGAATTACTGCGTCAGGAATTTTGTTCTCTCAGAGGACAAAAGAAAGAGAAGACTCTTCATGTTCACCACGGTGGATAGTTGATAACGAAATATCCGATGAATTTTTACGTCCTCGATATCAGTAAAGAACGTAGGGACAAAGCAAGTGTGGGACAGGGTAAGTTTATACTTGCCGCTCTTTATGGTCTAATATAGAAGAATATGAAGAAGTGACGACGAGCTGTTCGGTAAGAAGAAAAGTAATAGAGAACACTTGCAATGAAGCCATAAGAAGAAGAAAAGAATCAATAACTACACTTTTCCTTTTAAACTCTCTGCGTCTTTCGATGCGAGTGCAATTTATCGGCGAGTGTCTATCAGACGAAGACCTAAGTTTTATTCACAGATAACGAGTTGATAATTAAGAATTTCTTAAAATAATTATAATTAAAATAATTGAATACATCTGCAGAACACATTTAATAACAGTAATACATAAATATTATAATTTCCCACTCATCAATATAAATGTAACATATAACATGTAATTTAACAACTGTTAAATATTGTTAAATATAAAATTATAACATATTGATGCAGAAAGAACAATTTTACTAAAGTAACTAAAAGTTTAACTAGATACTTTAACTAGATATTTTAAATAGTTTTGTTGAACAAGATAATTTTCTCAAAATCAAAAATTCAAAAATCTCAAGCATGCAAAATGTCAAACATTTTGCATGCTTGAGATTTCTAGCAAACAATTTGGACGTTCTAACATAATTATTTTGACGGTCCAACAAAATTATTATCAATTTATATCTAGCTAAAATTTTAGATACTTCAGCAAAACTATTCTTTCGTGTATAATGTTACTGTTTATTTCTGCAGATCAATAGTTGATTCTCTGTTACAAAGACAATATAATATATAATATGGCATTAAACAAATTCTATTCAATGATAAATTACACAAAATTACTAAACAAAATAATGTATTCCAAAAAAAATGTGTTCAAATGAAAAATTTCAAAATTGTAGTTTCCAACCCACGGTTAGAATTTTAAATCTCCATGTTCATTCAAACGGGTAACTTTAAAAGAGAATTCTTTGAAACTGTTGCAATGTCTGCAACGCGTCTAGCAATTTAAGCCACCTATAAATGTTGAACAAAAAATTGTGAAACAGTTGTAACGTTGTACCCCGCAAGGCCGGATAGAAGTACCTTACAAAAGGCCAGCAAAAACAGCAGGGTTCTATCCTTTTCTACGTTGATGTTGGATAAGAGTACCATTTGGCGAAGACTCCATCGCCGTAAAACGCGCGCGGTGGTCGCGCTCTCGTACCGCGGATTTTACACACGTATATTTTTCCGTGCTTTTATATCTCAACAAAAGCAAGTAGACCGACAGGCCTCGCGTAAGAACAACTCTTGCAAATAAATTATAACGCTCGTATATCATTCCCGCGAATCCTGCAAATATTCGCTCCGGACTGCTGCTATTTAATTCGACGTCATCTGTAATAAAGACTTTGATGTTTCACTTTTAGTGTCACACTATAAAGAACCAGAAAAAATTTCTAACAAAAATCTATATACGTTCTGCGATTTTTCTTACATGCACAGTGTAGATGTAAATACATGATCTAAAAATCAACAAATGCTATTTAACGAAAAATTAATATCTTGCTAAATTATACGTTATGTTCAATATTGGAATTATCGATAATTAATTTTTATTATTTAAGTATATACTACATATTTTTTTAAGGAGAGAGAAAAGTAAAAATTTATCAATTTAATGATTTACATATTGTAACAACACTGAGAACAATATTTGATTGAATTAATTAAATTTCATATTGAAAATAAACGAATCAAAATTTTCTGATTAAGTCTACTAGAATTCTAATTGAAATAATTTTGTTTAAAATAATTAGAATCTTTTAATTCATCCATTTTCAACCAGACATTTCTCTCTCTCTCTCTCTCTCTCTCTCTCTCTCACACACACACACACACACACACACACGCGCGCGCGCGCGCATGCAGTGAAATTACAGAAAATCTTACAAAATGCACTATTACATAAATTTGAGTAATTTTTTAAAGATACTTGTAATGTTTAAAAATTATGTTTAACTGAAATTTATAACGATGTATCTTAATTCTTTTGATAATTTTAATATCAATTATGCAAAATATCTAACAATTTGTTATAAGCTAATTTATTTATTTGTTATAAGCTAATCTTCTAATCTATATAATGCCCAATATCGAAATGTTTACTTTTAGGGCTTAAAGAAGATAATTTAGATTATTTTGATATTAAAAGAACTGAAGTTCCTCAAAATGGAAAAATTCATAAAAAAAACTTCTAAACTGAAAGAAGGATCGATAGTGCTTACCAAGGCCTGCATCGTGCTCGGTGTGTCTCTGCCGACCTCCTTGCTGGCTGAAGGACTGTCCGGGCTGTGCACCTTACTCACGATCTGGTTTTGACTTATATACGGTGGCGCGAGCCATGCGGGATGTCTTCGAATCAGGAACCTGAGGAACCGCTGAAGGACGAGGCGGATCCGCTTGCTGAGACAAGATATGTCGATCCCGGATCGCATCAGTCGATTCTAAAATCTCAATAAATCCATCGTGCTGTCTTTGGTAATATCTTTCGCATGCGTCATAAAGATGAGAAAAGTCGACGTATCGGCTCTTTGCGAAAATGAACGACGAAGGTATCTCGTTTCTCTTTCAAGGTGCCAGTAAAATAATGAACAATTGACAAGCATTTGATACTTTTATTATTCGAAAATATCAACAAATTTAATCTTCATTCTCGCATTTTTGTATCTTAATTTTAATTTATTCATCTTTCGATTTGTGCATTCTTCTGTGTATTAATTTCTAAAAGAAGACTCTACAGCCCTTGATTCGAAACTGATTATGATTACTGAATGGGGAGGAGCGAACGTTTAATCTTTACAACGAATCTCCGGTAGGTTGTAATTATTCTTATAACGTGTGACACAGAAACTTTTACACGATATTACAATTAAAGCATCGTCAGAATGTGGCGGGAATTGAATGAAGCGGGAACGTCGGGCAGATCGAACTGGTTCGACTTACTCGAGGTCGTTCAACGATCCCAATCGCGGAGATACGGAATTTCTTCGATTGTAATGTAAGCCCGGGCTACCGGAGGCTACGCTCAACCTCGCTTAATCTGCAATGCTGTGACGCACTTTAATGAGGTTCTTGCGCGAAGTCTTGTTCCGGTTACGATGGATTTTTTACTTAGTCCATGATAATTCAAAGGAATGTAGAAACCTAAGGGAAAAAGTAGTTCAGGGAAGTCTTTCGAACTTGTCTCGCGCTATTCAGGAAGATACTTCTGCTAAAAGATCTTTTGAAAAGTAGTTCCATTAGTTTACAAGTGAGAAGATTCGTTTTCATTATTAGTGTAATGTCGTCATTATAATTGCTACGATGGACGTCGATCGACGTCAAGGACATCAGGATCCACTCTCGGTAAATGCTGTCTCGTTTTTATCTCGTTTTATAAATACGCATGAGTATGTATTTGCTTTTGAGATGAAGCTTGTTCCTTAAGTTTAATGCATGCGATTTAATAAAGCGCATACCGAATCGAAACTCATACATGTCATAAGTTTGCGAACAGGATCAAGTAACATGTCTTTAATTTTCTTGGTGGTACGCAGGGGAGGAGGCTAGAGTCTGACTTGTTGCTCTTCTTATTGCTTCTTCCGTGGAGCACCGTACATTTAAGAAACTGCATATTTATACCAGCAATAAGTTCGTAAAAGGTTTGCATATAGTGCCTTTCTGATGTCTGCCCATTATTTTTTATTACACTTGCAATAAATTATATACAACAAATATGTTTAAGTGTGTTAATTAATATTGAGTTGTCCAGAAAGTTCGTGCCGATGTTGAAGGAAAATTAAAACACAGAAAATTTAAATTTTAGTATACATTTATTAAATTATATAGGTTATTCGGCACGAACTTTCCG
>NW_017259300.1:2705899-2709454 GCF_001594045.1 Atta colombica
ATAATTAAAAGAACGATTTTTATTATGGATTTTACTAAATTAAAACATTATATTGGGTTGTCCGGAAAGTTCATGCCAATATTGAAGGAAAATTGAAACGCAGAAAATTTAAATTTTAGTATACATTTATTAAATTATATAGGTTATTCGGCACGAACTTTCCGGACAATCCAATAATAATAAGATGAGATGATACCATTTCGAACACGATACAGTTTTGAATAAAATAAAATTTGAATCCAATTTCAAAGTTCAAGTTTAGCATCGTAAAAATAGATGATTTAGGACAGTACAAGTAATTTGAGACAAATATTTTTGTTAAATTTAATCATGGTATCCATGAGTCTCTAAAGAAAGTTTAAGTTTTAAATTTTTTTTAATGACTCGTGGATGAATATACTACGAATTTAACAAAAGTACATGCTGTTCCAAGTCACCTACATTTGCGGCATAACCCTAATGTCATCAAAGGTATCAAAGGTATCATCTTAAATAGAAAAAAAAAACAAATTTGAATCTAGAAAATTAAATATAAATCTTATTTTATTCAGAATTATCACGTTCGAAATTATTGTATTACCTTACTATACAATAAAATTAAAGCGATACACAAACGCTTCTTCAGACACGTTAATATACGAAATGCTCAGAGATCTTCAGATCTTTAGGTTATTGTCGGATTTATACGGCTGAAAATCAGCCGTATAAAAATAATCCACCTATTTAAAAGAATTCGAGTTTTATTACAAAAATACAAAGGCGCAAATCTGAGATCCTTACGGATAATTTGCCTTTGAAACGTGACCCGGCACGTTTCGTTTCTTCCTTCGTAGAATCGCGATTTATGCGCGCGATTAGAAGCGAGATTGTGCCTGACGATCGGCAGTTGTGATTTTTCAATCGCGAGAAACTCTCAATTGGCCTTGATCAGGGCCACGACGTGTTCGTGTTCGGCAAAATTGTTCGCCTGCCATGGCCTTTTTACTCCCTTTTTTCCACATCGCAGATCGCAGACGTCCAGGAATCCCTTCTCTGGCACAATAAAATCACACGACCCTCGTCCTTGGCGGTGTCGGCGTGATGACCCGGACTCGCGCGAGTACACGCAGTGTGTGATATTCACGCATGCCTCGAGCGAGTATTATAATGACATAAAGGGTTGGCGCAGGGAATCAACCTGTCTACTGCTGCAATGTGTAAACCTGATATTACGAGCATTTGCATATATCTTGTTTCTCTAAGAACAGCACAGACTGTCAAATAGAACTGTTACTTTTGATTGGTTTCAAAGATTCAAATTTTTTCGAAGCTACAAAGTTAACCCAAATGACAAATTTATTTAGAAAATGCTAAAAATATTGTTTAAAAAATTAATTAATATATACAGGGTTTCTGAAATAACGCTCACTAATCATACAGTGCTATTCCTAATAAAAAAACTGAATCGAAAAGTCCTCTACCATTTTGTAATTTCCACAATATTTTTTTTACTTACCCAATGAACAAAATGTTTAAGATCGACGTAAAACAACTTTAAAGTATTTAAGAATCCTTTAAGAAACATCTTCAAAATATTTCACAAAGAACACTAAAGATATCTTAAAATTATTTTATACATCGATTTTATTTGTTTATTCAGTAATGTTTAGAAATTAATATCTCTAACTATTGTGAAATAGTACAAGAGAATTGCAAAATAGTACAGAACTTTTTGACTCAGTTTTTTATTAAAGAAATAATACAGTAGTGATTAGTGGGCGTTATTTAAGAAATATTCTGTATAAAAAAATATAATATTCTTAAAAAATATAATATTCTTAAAAAATTTGGAAATATATTAATAATATTATAATTTGAAATATTATATATTAATAATTATTTAGATTCGATATATATGCAAATAAAGAGGGATAAAATTAAAGTAAATCCAATTAAGAAAATTAAAAAGTAAAAATAAATTTATTCTTAAACGAATGAATAAAAAAGTAATAAATTAATATGAATATTTTGACTTCACTAATTATAAGTCTTCATGAGCATAAAACAAAAATTTCAAAAACAGAAAATCGAGATAAAGTTGTAAAATCGATAATTAAACTTATGTATTTTTTAATAAAAATTACACACAAAAATAAACAATATTACAGCATAAAAAAAAAATAAAAAAGCCTCATTTCTAAAATTTCAAAGAAAAATATCTCGCTTAATAATTTCAAGATTGAAAAAAGAAAAATGCGAAATTTTTTATATGTAATTTAAATTAATTCTATTTTCTGGTTGATGCTTTCCTAACGCTGAAATCGTTACTTAATGAGATTCATATCTCGCAATCGTGTAACTCGATTCCAAGCTTAGAGAAGGAAATTTCGCATTCTTCTGGTCATCGGCAATATTATCACAATGAAAAATCGAAATGTAAGAAAACGTGGGCGGGTATAGTATCCGCGGAATATCGCGTTCGATCTCGGCACAACGGACTGGTACTCGTGCAAATTTTTTCGTTATGCCTAGCGCGCAAACACGCTATAAATAGGGGGACGTTACGATAAGCAGGAAATACAACTTCCATAATACGATGGTCAGTTACCTGCGTATTATTCTGAATTTCAAACAGCCACGAGAACGACGGCACTTAATTCACGCCCAAGCACACGTGCGCATCGACATCACCGATTTAGAGTCAAGTTTTAATATCGGTACGAGACTCCTTATACGCTTGGCTTTTAAGGGATCGATCGCGACGTTGATTCAACCACGGAATCTCGTCGCGTCTTCCTACCCGGATGCTAGGCTCTCTCTTGAGAATGTCTCGTGCAGAATTCTTATGGGACGCAACGCGTTTGTTTGTCAATATCTAAGCATCCCGCTTCCTCATTCCTCCCGGCGGGCACCGTTTTGCGGGGCTAATCCGATGAGACACGCCTTACGAGTGAGTCCAAGCGCGGGCGAGGTAAACGGCGAACCGTGACCTTTCAGATGGTTCTTCTCGCTTCCGGTCATCGTCCGTGCGAATCTTATTCTTGAGAACGCGACGAGACCGTGGGCGCGGATCTCGTCCGCAAGATTCGTTCTCTATTTACCGCTACCAGCGACAGCAGCAGCATCACGTGGGTGAGAAATACCGGGGCGTTGGTATCCGTAGGCGAAGATAGTCCGCGAAAGCGTGGATAATCAGAGAATAGGCTCCCGCATGTCGGCGCGAGCACCGAAGGCCGAGAAGACGAAGAGGACGATGAGGAAAAAGAAAACACGCGACGGAGGATAAGGAAAGAAGGAGATCGCATACCCTATCGAGGGCGAAGGGGACGAGAGACAATAATAGTCGTGAACACGGCAGAAATACTCGATTACTCGCGCGCTTGCTCCGCGCTACTCTTCTCCGTGTGCTGCACATCGTAGGTCAAGGCACCTCTTATTTTCTTAACCCTTTGCGATTCAGCGTGACTTCAAAGTAACGTACCGACCGATGGGACTCTTCGTTTTCTTCCTTCCTTTCCCTCTCTCTCTCTCTCTCTCTCTCTCTCTCTCTCTCTCTCTCTCTCTCTCTCTCTCTCT
>NW_017259300.1:2709554-2711228 GCF_001594045.1 Atta colombica
TTTTGTTGTAACAATATGTAGAAATTTATGATCTCGTCGTTGTAAAATTATTGTAATGATACGCAGCGTAATTATGTACACTCCAAACCAAAAGTTCGGAAATACTTTTTAAAATGTTTTTGCGATTATTCTTTAAAGTATTTATAACGATATGTTTTTCTGACAATAAATCTTTAGATCTAATAACTGTTATTTGAAAAATTATCGTGAAAAATGAAATATTGAATATTCGAGTAACTTCAAAAACATCAATTTGTAAAAAATATTTCTAAATTTTTGGTCTAGAGTGTATGTCTGCCAAGTTCGATGATTCCGAATATCGAAAGAGGAATTTATGCATATAAATTATTCTTCTTTGTTCAATATAATATTCGGTAAGAGAAATGTTTTAAAGAAACAACACTTTTCATCAGAAACTGATTATTTCTCATTTTTCCTTCAACTTGATGCTACCTCTTCTTTCACTTCATAAATTTCAAACATGAAAATTAATACTTCAATTTTTAATCTTCAAAGAATTTTTCTTTAACTTTACTCGAAATTAATTATGAATATTTTTTATAAGCAAATAGCGATCGAATACTAATATTTTTTATTCTGTCTTACAAGAATTATAAAAGAAATTTTTTTTAATACCTTCTTAAAGTTTAAATTTCCTTTTTAATAACTCAAAAATTAGCAATGCATCTCGCTATTTCTACTAAAAGATTATTTCAAGAAATATCCTTTTGATCTTTCGAACACGCTGTTTCTATTCTTATCATCTTATCAAGACTAAGTTAACCACTATTTATCATCGTATACAAGATCACAATCGTGTATCGACGACATTTCTCAAGTCTGCGCAGAGTGGATTGTCAAGCCACCTCTTCCTCTCCTTTCCAATCCTTCGCAGACGCTTGGTGTTACGTCTCGACGGGATGATCATTTAAAATTCCAACAAGATGCACGCGTCCGCGGACAATAAAATCATCCCCGCGGAAAAATCGCTGCCGGTGGAAGCCCATGTGCGAAACTACACCCACGCACTTCGCCACGATGACCGCCGGCGAGATCCAGCTACATACTTGCGGAGGTCGCCTTATGTCGTAAACAACATAAACATAATGCAGTCGAGCTGGTGGACCACACCCGGCGTACATATGCATTCACTCACTCTCTCACGAATGCACGCATACAAGTACATATATGTAAGATTCGCATTTGCGTATACGTATGCATATCACAGTAAGAACTCAATGCGATTATCCACGCGACGTGACATCGCTCTTCGTGGCGGTCGAAAAATGTCGATAGATAAAGCGAATATAAATGAATAAATGAACGCTTCTTCGCTTGATAAATTGAGTAAGTCACTAAGTAGTCCTTTATCGTGTATATTTAAATTAAAATGCATGTACAACCAAAAGGCGTGTATACTGGAGATTCGATAGTGTGACTGATGAACCAGCTCACTAGGTATTAGATGCGCTAAACGATAAACGTGATTCTTATCTTTCTTTCTTTATTGTAGTATTTTTATATCGAAACTCGATAGGATATTCGGAATACATTAAAGGCACTAACAATGTTAACAAACTATGCGATATATATTCTCGAAGAAAAAGATTTGATAAAATAAATTTATATATCATATAGCTCAATTAATATAAAATATATATATATATGTATATA
>NW_017259300.1:2711328-2725288 GCF_001594045.1 Atta colombica
TTCATTAATCTATTTTGCAGACTTTTTCATTTAATTAAATTTATTTAACAAATCCAACTACACATCCTCAGGCTCGACTTTTATATATAAAGTTCGCCCTTTTCTTAAAATTTGTAAATTTATCGTTCCTGGTTGTTCTAAGGCTTTATAAATATTGCTCGAATCCAACACCGGCTCACCGTTAGCATGCGTCACTATATCTCCAGGCTTCAATCCAGCACTGCAATAATGCAGAGATAATAATTAAATTTTTTCAATTTTTCATAAATATAGTTACCAAATTTAAATCTTGATAAAATATGAATATTATTTTCTCATTTCTCTCTCTTATCTATTTTGTTAATCACTTGATATTCATTTAAAAAAAAAATATTTTGGTTTCAAACATTTGTAACGTATATATCCTCTATACAGAATCTGTGTACATTGTATCAAATTTGAAGCATCCATTGAAATTATTTAGTTCTATCAATATAATCGTAGTACACAGAAGATAATGTATATGTTGGAAAACTGTCAAAATTTTGAAAAAATTACTCTTTAAGTATGAATTACTTATTAAAGTATCCTTGAATTGAATAAAAAACAATTTTCTTAATATAATTTCATTAAAAAGGTTTAAAGGACTAAGTGTGAATATTAACTATTTTTAAAAAATTAATTAGCAAAATTAGTATAAATGTTTAATTTATATATAAATAATGTTTAATTTATATAGTTAATTTATATAGTTAATTTATATAGTTATAATTTAAGTGCATAATAAATTATAATAATTAAATGTTTCTATATTATACGACTTACATATGAGCCGGAGATCCAACCATTACTTTCCATATAAGAACTCCATGCCGAACATTCATGTATTCATAATATTGTTGCATCTCACTTAAGATTTCTGGAGTCAGAGTTTGCATTGTGATGCCCATATACCTCCTCTTGGGTACATCTTTATGTAAAACGTCTATAAAAGTAACATAATCAGTAGTTTTAGTGTATCACATTGATAGAATAAACTAGCAGTTTGATTTACCTTTATTTTTTTTGCGTAACTCCGCTTTCTTTAAGAATTCTTTCGCATAATCTATGGGTATAGCAAATGAAATGCCGGCTGTCACTTTCATTGAGTTTATGCCTATCGCCTCTCCATTCAAATTCACCAATGGCCCACCTGAATTTCCAAACTAGAAAAAATGCAACTTAATCATATGAAATATAATATATATGCTCAATATTTATTCCAAAACTAACGGTTACTAACAGTGATTGCAGCATCCGTTTGAATTAATCCCATATTTCGGCTATTTATACCAAGTTCTTGACTTGGTCTATTTACACTGCTCACTATTCCGCTTGTTATAGTGTTGCTAAGCATCAACGGGGCACCAATAGCCACCACAAATTCTCCAGGTCTAAGGTTAGCCGAAGAACCAAGTTTCATTACTGGCAGATTGGTCTGTTCGATTAAATATAAATTAGCAATTACAAATATTTCAGTATTAACATTTACATATTAAAAAAAAAGAATAACAAGATTACCTTATTTATTCGCACAGTAGCAAGATCACTTTGTAAATCAATGTCTTCTACTGTTCCAGAATATGTACTACCATCGTGAAGCCGTACCTATATGGGAGAATAAGAGTCGCAAATATAATTTCAAATAATAATAATGTATTGCTAACATAAAATTAAATTAAATTAAGAAATGATAAATTTAAGGCTTTAAAAAAATTATATATAAAATGTTCTGAATACTAATATTATAGTATTTTCCAGCAACAGACGCAAGTGGTCATCATTATTTAACATTGGCAGACAACAAAAAGATTCATCTTATTATTACATCTTTGTTTTTTAGAAAGTCTTACTTATGGGATAAAATGCTTGGAAAGAACTCAGAGAACCTTACCTGTATTTTCATTGCTGTATGAGGCTTATTTGCTACAACATGAGCGTTTGTTAATATTAAGCCATCCTGATTGATGATAAATCCTGATCCATTACTGGTAAGAACTGGCTTTCCTGAGAAATAGTCTATTCTGTTATACAATCAAAAAGTAAAGAGTTAGTATAAATTGCAATTATCATAAATACATTCTAAAAAGATATAGCTATGTTTGATTTGATCACTTATGTGTTTTAAGTTTATAGTCAACATTCTGCCTTAACATTTATTAGAAATAAAATAGGTTTTTACAGCTAAACTAGTATATATATATACTTTTAGATAACTTTTAGATTAAAGTAAAATAGATATATATTTAGTATTTGGATAAAGCAAGAAGTTCTAATATTGTTTAATATACAAATAAAAAACAGATCTAAGAATAAAATTCCAATAAATATAATAATATAAGGAAATATGCCAATGTGAGCTAACTAATTATTTGTATGTAATAATACATATATTAAAAAATTAAGGATAGAAGTACTAAAAGCATCTAAACTAAACATCATATCACTCATTTGTAACAATGTAACTAAAAAACCAAAGTTTTCCAAGAAATAAGTTTGAATATTTTGAATTAAAATTTTGTAATATAATTTGAAAATGCAATTTTGGTGTAATAATTGATTATAAAGAAATAAATATTCTCTCTCATTTAAAACATATTTTTTCTTTTCTTCTTTATATTTTTGCTTTTTTGCAGATAACTAAAAAATGATGACTTTTTAGTTATATTGTAGTAAATGAGCGATATATATATATACACACACACCACACATACACACACACACACACACACACACACACACACACATACACACACATATATATATATATATATATATAAAATATATGTCAATCGATGAATTGTTTACCTACTGCCATCCCTAATCTCAATGTACACAACAGATGGTGCAGATATCTCCACCGCGTCTGCTATAAAATTAAACTTGTCCCTTTTCTGGTTACCGTCAGACAAAGAGATGGCACGAACGAGAGGAATCGGAAGGATCAGACTCTTGATTCCTTGTCGGATGTTATCCTGCCAGTTGTACAAGGCATAGCCGAGACCTGTCGCCGCAACGAATGCGGTACAGGTTAGGAGCCTTCTCGCTCCGTCACTGAGTACTATTCGTCCTTGCTGCAGCTGCTGTTGTTGCTGCTGCTGATGCGAGTGGAATGTCCGAGTTCCAACGTATTGTTTGGCAAACACGAAAGTCGCGAGTCGCAAGACATTCGAGTTGCTCACTCTCGCCAAAAAAGTCCATCGCACGAGCGACCAGGAAGACGCCATCTTCAAATTGCAGGATTTGCAAGATGAGCCGGTGCTGGGCAAGCGGCGGACAATTGGTGAAAATTGGAGATTTCGACGGAATTTGAATACGCGTGATTATATCGAAAGTCCATTTTCGAGTAAACTTCTGGAAGGAAGAAATTGTTATTTCGGGCTGGCACCCAATCGACTCGCAGTGATTTCGAATCTTCGCGCCCAATCGTCTGCTAGGCACATCGGTGATCTTCGACGTCTTCGGTAAACCTCGTGCGATCTCCTCGCGCTGATTGGCCGAAAAATCAATATGGCACGTGCGCCGCTGTTAAACTCAGCGTGGAGAAATTTCGTATAACATCAAAAAGAAATTCTAAAAGGGATCCGGGAAACATCCCGATGTTTTACGTAATTTACGTAAAACTGTCAAAAGGCCTGTTCTTTTTGATTGAACTTTAAGCTGAACGAATCATCCCAAAAACTTTGACAAATTATAAAAATATATATACATCATTTTATTATATCCAAAATATATATAAAACTCTCAATAAACCGTCTTTAAGACAATAATTCGATCAATTCTTATAAGATTACATTACATAGGATGTCTTTCGATCTTATGTACAAATTTTGCGTGCTGTGTTGTCAAAATTTGAACCAAATTTATCTTGATTTTTGGACAAAAATTATTCCATTTTACGGTATTGCAAAGAAAAAGGATCGGATGGGTGCGAGTGTTAGAGGGCCTCTATGTATAAACAAACTTAATTATTTTTACAAATTATCTATAAAATGTATATAAATAATTTGATTGCAACATATATTTTTTTAACTTTTTTGTATAGTATATTTTTTTCAAAAATAAAGAAAAAAGGGAAAAGGAAGAACTTAAACAGCAAGCTGACATCATTTGATCAAATGTCTTTAATATTATTTTGAAATGACGTGAATTTGCTGAAGTGAAAAAAAAAGAGGACGTCAATTGAAGTCGACGGAGGTAAAAGCAATGTATTTCCTTAAGATATCCTATTATAATTTGATCAGATTGATCCCATTCTGATCCAAAACATTAAATCGTCCATATAATTAATTCAGGACATTTGTAATTATCATTATACAAATTTAAAACGTCTCTAAAATATTCTATTTTGATCCGAAAAAATTTTGATCATTACTATATTAATAAATGCATTTTCCAACTTTCGACGTACATCCCAGCAAACAAGAATGGATTGAAATTTTTTTCTATCCGAATGCGTACTTTAAATAGCGAATACTTTTTTTGGATTTAATTGGATTCAATTAGATTCAATTGGATGCAATTGAATTGAAAAACTGCATTTCCTATTCAAAATTTTGAATTGAACAGTATTCATAATTATGTTTGTGTGCACAAAAAAAGCTAATATTATTTTTAGATTGAAAGGAGCATAGAGATATGCTCCAAGCAATTCCAATAAATGAATAAAAATGCATTCAAAATTGAAAAACATTCATTTTATCATTCGTGAATCAATATTTCTGAAAATCTGAATCCATTTCCATTCATTTCAATCCATTCTCTTTGCTGGGATATATGTCATATGCATTTACGTATTTTATGTATATTATTATATATTTTATGTATATTATAGAGATATATCTTTGCAATTTAATTGTTTTTAAATGTATACATAAATATCCCACATTGACACACTGAACTACAGTATAACTAGGGACTTCGTGCACCTTTGATCGTATCACTAATCATGAGCATTCGCCATGTTAATTTACATTATTTTATTAAGCTGTGGTCAAAGTTTCGCTACAAATGCTTTGAAGCGTTTGTGATGGACCAATTAGAAGAAAGAATTTTATAAACTGACCAATTAAAAAACGCTTCAAAGCGTTTGCAGCATCATGTTGACCGTATCCTTTATTTACATTTACATTACTGTCTCATATACATACATTACACAAGCATACTGTCATTACATATACATTACTATCGTCTTGCATTTCATATTGGATCCGACTCAAAACAAAAGCTGCGCAGCCATATCTGCGCATTTTTTCGCAAGTGACCCTACTCTCATGGACTGTCATGGGGCCTTTGAAAGTTTTTTTAAATAGAGTTATTCATAGTTTTTGTGACGCATATTCATTTCCTGTTTTTGTGTCGAGACGCGCATATACCCTTGTAAAAAATACTGCACAATATTCACAGTTAGTGCTCAATAGTATTTTTCTATTAGATTTTTTAACACCCTAAAAGATATTTTAGGACGTCCACTGGAATCCGAATTAAAAACAGGATGAAATTTGGTCATCCAGAAACATCTTAATGATATCTATAATGATATTTAAACGACGATGTCCTATGTAAAGCGAATATATAAACATCCTCAGTACATCTTAAATACCTCTTAAGTTTTTTCAAATATGTACTCTGAATATTTGAAAATCCCTTGACATACATCTGTAGGATGTATCTAGGATCAATTTTTGCTGTATGGGAAGCTAACTTGTTTTTGCTACATTATCTATGAAAAATGTATATAAATAATTTATATTGGCAAGAAAGTAATTGCGTTTTTTAAGCTCAAAGTTATATACACAATATCTTCATCAATAATGAATAAAATTTAAATTTTAAAAAATCGTTTTAAAGCTTGAAATCTCTACTTTTAAAAGCTTATTACATTTTTTAAGTTTATATGAGTTTGGTTTTTTTTTTACATACCAAAAACTACGAACTGAAAAAGACGGAAAATTTTCTTCTCATTTTATGGGTTTGTAACGTGCCCAAAACAAATTTGAGAAAATTTTCGACTACCTGTCGTGAAAACTTGATACTTTCCCTACAAAATTTCTTAATATTCCTACGATTTTTGGTTACTCAGTTATCGCGGATTAAATAAAAGGAACATTTTGACTTTAATTGCTTACAATTCCGTTAAAAATTGTCGTATCGCAATTTAAAAAAGAAATTCTTAAATCTCTTAAATCTCTGAAACTTCACTCTATCAAGATATATTTATATTGATTGGTAAGAAAGTAATTTACTGATTTTACTGATAGATACCTTTTAAAAAAACGCAATTACTTTCTTGCCAAACCAATAAATGTAATATTTTATAATTTTTTTATACAGTATTTTTTTATACAGTATTTATGTTGTAGTAAAAGTAAAAAAAAGAAAAAGAATAAAGAATTCCTAGATAGCAAGCTGTTATCATTTGACAAAATAATGACAAATAATGTCAGCTCGCTGAAGTCAAAAAAAGGTTGATTATAATCGACGAAAATGATGGAGGGCCTCTCAATAATCCATAGAGAAAGACTGTGGCTGTTATTAATAGATCGCCAAAAATATCCATGATTATATAATTGTATGTGCACACTTTGTATATATAGAAGCGTCAATAAATGAGTTTCATTCATTTCAAACACAGGTATCTATTCTCAACCGTTTAGGTTTTTCTCTACACTATTATCGGAGAGAAACTTGAGAGAGCCATCTCGGCCATCCCGGTATTTCTCGAAATTAAACGGGCTGAAATTAAATTAGCAACATTTTTTTAGAACACAATATATTTAAAATATTTTTACAATATATCTTTTGAGAGTTACTTATTACTTTCTATTGAAATATCTATATATGTATATTTTTAAAATTGTTTAACATCTTACATTATTTAAGACAGTAGGAGTACTATTAATGGCTATACGTTCAGTAGAGAAAGCAACTGTTGTAAAATTTTTGTAAAATTATTTAATATGATTAGTTTATGTATTTAAATCCATAAAGAACCAAAGGCAAGATCAATCGTTTAAAAGAATTTTACAACAATTGCAAAGCTGCAGTTTTCTTTGTTAAATGCAGCTATATTTATTGGAAGTTAATACTTTGCTAATGAATCTGCGCATATGAAAAAAAACTCGACTCATATCCAGAGACAATCTTATCGCCAATACATATATAGCTACGTAGTTCCTAATTATAATTATTCACATAAAAAGAGAGAGAGAGAGAGAGAGAGAGAGAGAGAGAGAGAGAGAGAAAGAGAGAGAAATATAACTTTCAATAACTTTCCAAAATATGTCACCAGTATTTCAACAAAAGATGACACGAATGTTTCCATATTTATTTCCATAATTATTGTTTATGCAATAGTCACAAAAGAAATGATAATAATAGCAATAATAATTTTGTTGAATGCAAATAATAAATACTTCGACTCAAATGAACGCAATTAATCGTAATGAAGTTTATTTTCTAAATAAATTGTAAAATTATTTAATAGTTCTATAATATTGCAAGTGATTTTTCAAATCACTTGATAAATGTATGTATCACTTGATAAATGTATCCGTGGATATACTGAGGATTCCAGTCAGAGGAAGAAGAGAAAAAAAATTTATTTTTATACAAAACTTATTAAAATATTTATATTAAAGCCAGCTTTTATTCGTTCAGCAGCTTCAGACTTCTATATATAGAAGTCTGTGGCAGTTTCTTAAATAAGATGTGCTGGAGTAATCATGATTTATTATTGATCTGTCTTTATAAATACTATTAGAGCACACAATAATTAAAGACACACAATAATTTTGTGAAATATTTTACTGCATATTTTATATTTTGAAATTTTATTTACAAAGAAAGTAAAGATGGAGATACAATAAATACTGATAATAAATTCAAAAATATACTTATATTATGTGTGGTATAGTAATTTTATAAAAAGTTAATATTATTTATGCATATAGATAAATTTTTACCGTATCAAAATAATTAATAATACAAAATAAAATTCATTCATATAGTCACTATAATCACAGTATTAAGTTTGTATTGTTTTGTTATATAATTAAATAAGTAATTTATATTTTTTATGAGAAATACATATATTATGTGTCTTGATATATTATTAAATTATATTGAATATAGCAAAAAATGTTTTTTGTTCTAAAAATAATTACGCTACATAATTTATAGATTTGCATTTTTTATTATTCTATCATATTCTTTTTATTTGTTTCATTATCGATACTGCATAATTGTATTTTTATAAAGTTTAAAATGTTTAAATATCAATGATTAATATGAAATTAGTTACACTATTGAAGTATTTCGTTAGAGACTTCGTTGCCTGGGAGTATTACATTCACATTATCATCAAGTTTTCGATCATTGTCGACATCGGAAATTTTGCATGATGTATCCATATGGCAGAATGCTAAACAAAATATTTTTCATATACATACTTCACTTATATATTTATAACGTGTTAAATAATTTTAATTTTAATATACATATATGTTTTTTCAGTACTACATGATTGATAACTTTTAATTTTTAATTGCAAAGTAATTATTTTACAATTACTGCTATCAATTTGTTATATCAATCTATTATATCAATCTATTATATAAACAACGTTTCCTATTATAATATCTACATAATATTCCAATTCTGTTATGGATTTTTGATGCAAATTTTATTTACTTCGATTAAGAGTGCTGTGTTAAGAATATAAATTTTAAAAGATGAAATTAAAATTTCCAATTTACAAGAATTTTTCAATTTACCTTGCGAGCAACAAATTCCGTTTGAAGCGCATCTTGCTGTATTTCCACGACACATTGCGTATCCAGCAATGCAGGGTCTGGTGTATAAACTTTCCTTTCTGCATCGAAATGTTTCTGGTGTTCCTATGAAGCAACCGATACTAGGGCCACAGCAAATATAAGGCCCAAAGCATTGACCCAGATGATTAGGACCACATGAAGGACACTAGGAGAATGTTATGGTAAATATGAACGAATTACATTTTGTGTATTTACTTATGACTCATGAAATTACTTATGACTTATGACTTATCATTAATAATATTTATGTGAATATTTTACTAGGAAATAAATAGAAAAAATTTTAAGATTTAAACATCAAGATATATTTTATTTCATTATATAAAGAAAATTTTTTTGTAATTTTTTGTTTCATATATTTCCATAGATAAACATCTTCTAATTATCCAATTAATTATTAAATAATATGAACAATTTTTGTCAATCAATTAAAATTAAACCTCGAAATTTTTTGTTCTTCTGAAATTTTGTTACAATTATGCTACAGCTCCGTTCCGTTATTCATTCGAATTTCATGCGAATACTGAAAATCTATACAACTATACGTGAATTAGATTTTCAATTACTCGCAGTAAATAACGGAACGCAGACATTTGTTTCTAAGATTAATATAATTTGTTTCTATAATAGTATAAATTCTCTATTGATCATCTCCTAAATTTTCTTTAATACAAATCGTCAAAATTTTATCAGTGCAAATAAAAATAAGTACAATTCTTGAATTAATGTAACTATTAAAATCATTATAAATAGAAAAGAGCAACAAATAATAGAAGAGATATATAAGATAAATAAATTCTAATTATTTAATTTTTAATGACATGTTTAATTGAGTAAATATAAGAATTTGCTAAAGTCTTTATAAAATAAAATTTACTTGCAAGATGATTAAAATCGAAAGAATTTTACTGTAAAGATAAAAATATAATGTAATATAACATACTTCTCGAATAACAGTTCTCAAAGAAGATGCTACATCACTCCTCTTTCCGCCACGAGGACAATTCGTAATCAAACAAGCATAACTCAGAAAAATCAAACTCGCAAAAACAATGAGTTCCTTTAACATCCTGAAGAGATTTTAGCGATGTTGTGCAAGATGATATACAGACGATCGAAAAGATACTACTGTACCTCCTGAGAGGCTCTCTCGGGTATTTATACATATTGAATCTCCTTACTTAAAATTCTTTCTGGGTATTCGGGAATATTTCCACTCGAAATGCAGCACTCTAAAGATTATGGAAATCAAACAAGCCGATCTCTATGTGAGAATAAATGTATAATAAGATATACTTCTATTCATTGTTGCAGAAGCTAGGTTCTAACTTTCTTTGCTATAAATATATATAATATTTATACCAATAAAATTCACATAAAATTAAACACTTACTATAATATTATATAGAAACATTTTTAATTTCGTTATTTTATTAGTAGCGGCTTTTTATTTTTTAATTCTTATTTTTAATTCTTATTTTTTCTTGGTTTTAAAACTTTCTTTTTATCAACTAGGATGGCTTTTTGTTTAATAATTTCCATAGAGTGTCCAACTTTACTTTTCTTAATTGTTTTTAATTCATAGTCTGCTTTGCGTTTCTTTATATTTGTCTCAATTGTGATTTCCCTAGAAAACAAATTAGGACATTCTTTCCTAGTATGACCTATAAATAAATTAATATAATATTAATAGAAGCACAATAATTGGAAGTTTTAGAAGTGGTCACTGGCATTTACCTAATTTATCACAGTTGAAACATCTTCCTATAATATTCGGTATTGAACCACATGTGTGTTTCTCTAACATACATCTTTTGCAAATTCGGCAATGTTTCCAAGTAGGTTTTACACATCGTTTACATATATTGCAGTGCTTGTACGTTCGACCATCTTTAGACGTACATTCTTTACACTTCTTACAATGCTTGTTTTCACTAGAAACCCACTTTGCGCAATCTTGACAAAATTTATATCCATCAGATGAAGGAAGTTCTAATAGATTTAACGGTATATTCGTGAAAATTCTCACTGGAGAACCTTGCTTTCTACCATGTTTTTCTGATATAAATAAGGGATGATTATCATAATCCACTTTATAATCAGACATTTTTAAATCTCGTAAGCCACCAATGACATGAGATGGATTGCTCTTTTCTCTCATTATATGCTCCATAAAATATGGAAATATAAAAATGATTTTCAAGAAAAAATTGTCATTACAAGCATGTTTATTTAATTTTTTATGCAGGTCAAATATCGTTTTTATCGTAAATGATATAGGTTCCAAACGGCCACCAAACGGAGGATCGCATATTAAGTAAGTGTCCTTTCCTTCATTTTGAGTAAGAAAATCTTTGAAAACATTAATGGCATTTTTGTTAAAAAAATGATGATTAAAAAGATTGTACCAACAATAATCCAGCGGTCCAAAAAAGTTATGCTAGAATGTAAAAAATATATTTAGTAAAATATATGTATACTTATAAAAATTATTAAAGTATATTATAAATTGATGATTTTTGCTAAAATACTCACAAATCTTCCATCAAAATCCAAAAGGAGAGAAGATATTTTATCTGTATAATGCTCGATTATATATTCATGTATTCTTGGTGTGCCAATACAAAGGATCTGTTTAGCTCCAAGTTTCAAAAGCATATTTATTATAGTCTCTGTAGATTTCTTAGAAAATAAATATTGCGCTTCCTTCTTCGTATTTTCTAAATGTCTTAAAAGTTCTGTTGGATGATGCATCTGATAATCAGTTAAATTCTCTGTAATCTCATGATCCATATGCTTATCTTTTTCAGAATTGAATATTAATTTTTCACAATTATGACAATAACTCCTGTTCGCCACAGATTCTATCTTAAGTTTATTAAAGCGAATATATAATTCTTGATGAACATAACGCTGAGCGAACTTCTTATTTTCCAGCTCCCACATATGCTTTTGAGATTTTGACAGTTCTTGCCCATATTTTAAATAAAATCTGCATAACTTTCTGTCACGGCAAGCAGAACATGCATAAAATTTTTTAACTCCCTCTTTGACATATTTTCCAAATAGTAATGTCGGTCCTGCAGAAAAAGGTTAATTTGTTTCTAAAAGAACCGATTTTTTTAAATATAAATATAATAAACTTTGTGTATAACATGAAAAAATTACCATGAGGACAATGTGGATAATTTATGGGATTTCCCCACAAACATTCTACACCACGTGCATCGTTCATAATTTTGTCATTTGTAAACAACAATTCACAGGTGAGTTTAGGTTCTATCAGACTCTATACATATATTAGATGATAAATCAGGAATCGCGATAATTCACAATTTTTATCGCTTGAGTCATGCCATTTGGCGCCAAATATGATTTTAAGGAGGATGTCTATTATATTTCAAAATTATATTTGTATATTATGAAATATTTATATTTTGTTTAAATGTTAGGCTTATATGAATTTTATTTATGTAGACGATATAAACAATGTAAAATAATAAATTGTTACAAACTAAAAGGAAAAAGTATTATTATTAACCTACTTTCACATCTCGGAAATGGAGCTTCTTGAAATATTTTAAATTAATAAAATTATACATTGCAATTGAAATATTTTAAACAACTTCAATGATTGGTTTATTTGAAAAACTTTGGAAGATGCAAACTAAAGAAACTGTAATTCAAACTGTAAGTCAAAAATGTGTTTTATTATGATTTATTCTACAAGTGCTGTGACTGTTTACCGTTTGGTGTATGCAAATTTTCTTATTATTACAATTTCTAGAAACATAATAGCAGATACATATAAGGGGCATGTCAAGCCTCTATAATTTTTATGTATGATTTTACGACCAATGTACATACAAATTTTCCTTTCGCAAAAAATAGGTGAATTAAAAATTTATATCACACATATACATAATATACGTACATATGTAATAATATTTTATTTGAAGCTCAAAAAAAAGATCAAAAAATATTATTTTTTTTACAAAGAGAATAATTTTTTTTCAATTGTTTATTTTAGATATTGCGAAGTCTAATTCGTGTTAAATTTTCGCCAATTCACCTATTTTTTGCAGATCATTCATAATACTGCGCAGCTAAATGCAATAGCACACATCACATAGGTTTGATAATAAATTTGCATTGGATCTTACATTACATTCATTGAACAAAATTTAAGACTTCCTTAAAGTAATTCTTTTTTAAATTAACAGTAGAGCAAGTAAATATACAAGAGCTTACGTTAATCAAATTAAAATTAAAATCCTTCCTAAAAGAAAAAAACGTATCTGAAAACAGTCTAATTTTATTCTTATTCTAAAGCGTTGCAAATGTTTTTAGAATGCACGCTTTCAATAAACTCTGCTCGTGAATTTACTCTCTAGTAACACAATTTATTGGCGATATATTGGTTAAACATTAGCATGCATTTAGGATATATTTTTTAGGATATATATTGGGTCAGTATTGCGCCAATGAATTATGCTAGGGATCTGTATGCATTCTATATGCATTCTGTAAAATTGTATCACAGACTATTGCTAAGAGTAAAAAGAATATTCGCTAAAAATACGAGCTTAGAATTGCTATAAATGTCAATATGTTTCCAAAGCGTTTTCAACGGGGAATGGAAACCATCGAAATGAGATAGATTATTTACATTAGTGGGCAATGTAAAGTCATGTTATATTTATTATAGTTTCCTATAATAAATATAAGATTTATGTAATATTTTTCCGATTCTCCTACATCATTGATTTACATATAGATCAAGGAGAGTGTATCCTGCAATTTTATAAGCATATACTCGATATATTGACTATAATATTGCATTGCTGGCTCTTGAATATTTTTATAGTAAGTTTGTAACATCTGTTAAAGCATCTAAAATTATTAACACTAATACAAATGATTTTAATACATGAACTTATTACTCAGTTCTGCTCTGTTGTAATTAAATTATATCATGATTGTAATCTTGTAACCACATTTACAAATTTATAACTTAATCAATTTTTTTATTTAACAAAAGCTTTTAATTTTTTCTATTTATATATTTTTTAATAATTCTAAAACAATTATATATTTATATTATCTAA
>NW_017259300.1:2725388-2737953 GCF_001594045.1 Atta colombica
TGAAGCTTTTCTTTCTGACTTCTCATACAAATAAATCGTCTCATCTGCATTTTATGTTATTCATTTCATGTATTTCAATTTTTAAAAAATCATCTATGAACAAATAACACGTATCTGCTTAAGAAAATAAAATCTTAATACTATTATAAAACTTAATGATACAATAAGAATAAAATATTTAATACTGATACAAAATGTTTACATATCAACAGCTTTTTATTATAGATTGATCACAAGTTAAATAAATTAGTTTCAGAAAGATGCTATTAAAGATATAAAAATATACCTTAAAAATTTAGCAAATGTATAGTAAATTTTATACACATATTGGCTCAAGAAAAGTTCTAAAAAACAGCATGATTTATAACAATAAGAAATTCTTCAATTTCATTTGTTACTTATTTTTTATGCTTAATATTTATTAATTTATCAAATCAATTAATTATGAATAAATATTGACCACATTGTACTCTGTGTTACATAGTCGTAGTTTTGTTTGTCATAATAGAAAAGAGTTTTCTTTCTTACAGTGAATTGTTTCGTTCGTTAATTATTTCACATCAACAATTATTTTGTGAAAATAGGTGCAGTGAGATCAATTTATAAGATTTTCTACAAAACGTGATCAAAATTTGCCACTTTCTACGTGATATTTTTTTATATTAAATTACGCGATCAATATATAACAAAACTGTTTATAATACAACGCTTAATACCTTATTTCTTTTTTTTTTTTCAGAGTGTGTGAAAGTATTTGCATTGCTAACATATCTCACATTATTCGTAAATATCAATAATGTATATTCGTAAATATATTGACTGTTGTATTGTTCGCGTGAATATTATTGATATTTAAGAATATACAATCCATCAATAAGCTCTAAATTGATATTTAATGACGAATCGTTCAAAAAGCTAGTTATTCAGGTAAAGAGTTTACAAAGCAATAAGTTTAGATTGACAAGAGCCCCATCTTTCCTGAAGTTTCTGGCGCTCTTCCATATGATGTTCCGACAAATTTCGCATTACTTGACCTGTCTTTAATTTTCTAGGATCTAAATTAGCTCCTAACGTTTGAACACCTTTTGCAAATTTGGAGAACGGCAACAAAATATCTTTGGCTGTAGATGCTACAGGACTAGTAACGCTCGCGATATTTTCCTTTATGGATTTTAAGGCAGATTCGCTTTGGGACGATGTAATGTTCAACGTCAAATCCTGTTCCGAGGCTGATCTTTTCTTTTCATCCAATCTATTATCCGTTTGAAGAGTACTACTCTTAATACCAATCGATGTTTTATTGTCAACATCCCCTGTCGAATGACTAATATTCTTGGTAAGCGATAAGCTTGATAGTGGAATCATGCAATCTTTTTCCTCGCCTATATTATCTCCTGTATCGTATACTGTTATCTCTGGCGTCGTTGCCGTAGTCTTTTGCGGCGAAGCACTGAGAGTACTAGTACCGGATCCAGTTTGCGGAATCAGATGTAATGCATCAATAGCTATATCAGGTTTCAAATTTAAATTCACATTGTTAGGTCTCATCTTCTTGGATACTTCCTTGTTTACATTAGAATCGCAAACACTACCATCCATAACATTGGTATTTTTCACACCCATAATAATACCAATCAATGGTGTATAAGCTTCCATCAAATGCTTGTCATGACTGAAGTTCTCTGGTTTCTCAACGTGTATGTGTGTCATTTCAATATTCTCGCTACTACTGCTGCTGCTGCTACTGTTACTTTTCTCTTCTGCATTGCCTGAAATATTGCTGTTACCAACTGTAAAAATCGGCTTAGATATCTTCTCTGCCGATCTATTACTTATATTCTTCGCTAAATCAATTGGCTTCTTTGTGCTAAAACTCTGACTCAGTTTATTCAATTTGCTAAATTGTTCCGACATATTGCTTAAAGCTTTTGTACCTAGAAGTATTCATTTTTATAAATATTTTATTATATGTGTAAATAATGAAAGCAATTTAATAACAAACCTGCTGTCTTTAAAGCAAGTAACTGTGTCTCAGATACATTTCTTGTCAGTTCCGGAAACGATGAAATGTCTAATAATCCAGTAGAACCTTTAACATTCACTAATTTACTCTTTCTTTTATCTAACGTAACGTTCATAGCTACGGGAACTTTTGGCAAGTTTGCTATCTCCATGGCTACTGAAATAGCTTCACAAATTGCCTTCAAAGATTCTGTAATTTAAAAATATAAAATATAAAATTTCAGAATTGCCATAGATAAAAATAAAGAATATGTTCTCTCACCAATGCTTTCCTCTTCAGTTTTAATCACAACCGCCATATTATTGAAAAATCTTAAATTTGTACTACGAAACATGTGAAAGTAACCGTAATCACCGTTTACTTTATAATTAATTCTAATACAGTAGTAATGTTTATTCTTAAAAAATGAGACCACGTTTTCAGGTTGACCAAATTCAATTAAAACAATATCATTTAATAAAACTTTTTGATAGTTCGTAACTTTATCGATTTGATCGTCATAATCAGCAATGTAATAACTATCTCGAGTCAATATTAAAATAGTATCCATTTCCGTCTCGGTTGGATCACCAGTACTGAAATAAAAAAAAAATCGATTGAAATAAAATCATAAACAAACAACGTAAATGTATTATGGAAAACAATTCATTATTTACGTACATAGGATCAGCATCAATAACTCCCCAACTGCCTAGAATAACTTCTGGATCAGGTATGAGTAATTTTTTGCAATCTTCAATTAGTAATTTCACGTGAATCGCAGTTGCCGCGTTATCTTCCTCGTCCGTACGTTCTAAGAATACTTCTTCGCTTACTGAATTTCCTAGCATCATATCAATCGTCGCTTGTCTGTAGACATCCTTGAAACGATTTAAGTAATATCTGCAAGAATATTTTAATTCTCAATGCATAACGAATATGCTGAAAGTTAAAGAACGATTTCTGAGACAGAGTATCAAGAAAATATTGTGTTTAATAAATTATATTCTATATAAAAGAAATTGTTTAAATGAGAGAAAGCGACTTTTTTATATCTAATTTTGACTATAATATTAACTATAGCATTTACAAAAATGATTGGTTTATGAATCAAATTAAAATCTTGTAATAAAGGAAGAATAGGTCAAAATTAACATGCAGAAGGATTTTCATAACAAAAAAACAACTCATGCTGACAATAGCACAAAGCATTTCTTTTTACGCCACATAATTTAATATGTAATAAAAAATAACAAGAAGTTAAATTAATTTTAGAAAACTGTAACTGCTCTAATATTTCTCAAAAATTAAGCTAAAAGCAAGCAACGAACCTTGCTAAATTATATAGAGCAGTGGCATAAAGGAAGTCAGGATGAGTAGCAAGTTGAAGTTGTATATTTGGTGGTTTCATAGGTATAAGTTCAAGACAGCAATTATCAAGGATATCTAAATAGTGTGACCAATCGTTGTTCAGTTGATGAACATCAATCGAGTTCCCTAGCAGCGTATCTATTGCTGCCTGACGTAAGTCATCCATAAAGTGTTGTTGATAGTATCTATAGGAAAATGAAAGGACAATGTCAGGATTCCATAGAGAATAATATTGGGAGATGGCACGAACTGCGAAATACGAATTGGAATATACCTATACCATTCGAAAGGCGGGATCGAGAGTGTAAAAAGTGTAAAAGGGTTCGGGTGCATGGACCCTCATTTAAGAGAAATTTGCATGTGAAGTTGAGTAATCGGCCTGCTGCGCGGTAAGTACTGAATAAGTAAAGGTAAAGCAAGAAGCGCGGTTTAGCCGAGAGGCCTAAAGCGCGCGTACTACTTTTATATCCGACGAAGGAATTTGAGACCATGCAGTAGCAAATTTTTCTTTATTTCATCAAAAACTCATTTTATATATTTACGTTTATTTATTTATAAAATTCGAATATTGCCGTACTGTAAATTAAAATTTATATTAAAACATTGGAAACACAAATGAGTCGTATGTCACGAACATTTTATAAAATAATCGTTACAAGGTTCTAGATCAAGTATAGACACCTATTTTCACGTGCGCACTTAAAAAACCATTAGAACTACGTAGAGTTCTGTTGTTACAATTTGATGCTGATCCAAACAATTTATAAAATTTGCTAAAGAGGTTGCTGAAAAAATGTTTGAAGATTTTATAAAAATATTGAGAAAATGTACATTTTACGAGAATATGGAATGTTTTTCGTCTGACGGAGCACAAGAAAATGTAAAAGAACAACTGGATGTTGAGGACATCATCAACAAAAGATGAAGAATATATGCCATGAAAAAATTACTAAATATCATAGAGTGCCTTTCGAAGTTAAATTAAAAATTATCATGACTGCAAATGAAAATCTAAAGTGGAGTTTCAAATTTATTTACAGAAGCAATTTAAACAACATTTACACCGTAATAGTGATTTTACATGTTTTAAGAAAGAAATTTTAACAGGTGGTTTTTTTTAGATAAAATTGCCATTATAAAAAAAAATGTACATGATCGATTTAATGAAACACGGAGAACAGAAATAATTAATAACAAGATGGCAATTACAACAATGGGCTATAGCAGCTGCAGTTCCATTCCGAAATATGGAAAACGAAAATATGCGCTTTTCGTTTTGTAGCAGTCGCCAAAGTGGTTAACTAATTTTATAAAAGATTATAAGATTTCAAATCGTCACGTTATACGGTATTTATCCAAAAAAGAAATTAAATCACCAGAAAATATTATAAAGTCTGCAATATAATTTCAAACTTTGATGTAGTCAATTTCAACCGACTATAACTCTGATTTTATTATTAATATGGATCAAATCGATTGCGAATATCGAGTTATGCGCATATAAGTGAAAAGAAAGTTTATATAGGCGATTTAAATAAAATAACACAATTCATATATTGCTCAATACTCCTTAACAAAATCTGGAATATTATTAGATAAAATATGTTTACAAGAATTGGGAGATATATTTGGAGTACGCGTTAAAGAAAAAGTCGATGAACTTTTAAAATTATACAAAAATGTATCTGTTGTCTGCTCAAAGTCAGATAAACTGACTTCATATTTGTATGAACAATATTTAAAAACTATATTAAAATCTTATATAGGCAATGATCGTTTTTTATTAATTGTTAATTCTTAAGGAGGGCAAAAGAACATTCACATGTATAATGACGTTTTTATAAATAATGATAATAAGTCAACATATAAATTATACCTCCAAAGTACACATCGATGTGTCAACCTTGTGATGTTTAGTTTTACAGACAAGTCAAAATTATCATCAAGCGAATTCAAAATTGTCCAGATAATCTTATTAACAAAGAAAAAATAGAATTGAATTCGTGATGCAATAAAAATTCAATCATTAATTTATTATGTATTATGTGCTTCAATTTAAAACATGATTCTATTTACATGGTACGCGTCAAAGTTGGCAAATGAACGCGAAATTTTTTTATAATCAATTATGTTTCCCTGCAAATCTACATAACTTGAAATGTAATTTGTGCACTGAATTATTGTTTCATTAAATGTTCGTGCGACTCACTTATGCTTCCAATGCTTTTACATTAATTTTCACCCACAACATTGTACGGCAATGTCCGAATTTTATAATAATAATAATGATGAAATAAAAAAATAAATATAAAACGAAATATTATTTTATAAAATGTTCGTAACGTATGATTCATTTGTGTTTCCAATGTTTTAATATAAATTTTAATTTACAATATTGTATGGCAATGTTCGTATTGAGACATCTAACTGGGATATTATCTTCCGCGGCATAATTGTGAAAGTTCTGTGTCATGTGAGATATTGGAAATAAAAAAAGGAAAAATGAAAAATGAGAAAAATTAAGCGACTATAAAATGTGAAGGATAGGAATACGAAGCTCTACCTGTTTGCGGAATTCATGCCGTCTTTCATCAGCCCAGTAAATTTTCTCTCCCCAGTACGTGTATAATCTCCCTATAAATAGTAAGAAATCATAGATCATTTAGAAATCATTTGGAACAAAATTAAGATTTATATTAAGACAGACTTTGCATGGGCAATTTGTGAGATGTACAGACCTTTAAAGCATTTGTTCCTGCATATTGCTTGCTAATAATGTCTCCATTATTAGCCCAAAGCGATTGGAAAGTCTGTCTTATATTTGCAGGCAGAATTCCGTCAGGTGGTATTAGTCCCAGTTTTGAAAACTGCATTTCCATAACAGCTTTACCCAGAGCGGTTTGTACCACGTTTGTTCTATCCAAGCAATCTATACAATTTACACGGAACACGCCCTTTTGCATGCAAATCGTACCTTGTTTATCGCGCCAGCAGTAACCCATATTTGCTAGCATTGTAGCCAATGCATTAACCAGAATAGACACATTTTCAAAATGCATTCCTCGACTGCATTTAAACACAAAATTTTAAAGACAAACATCGTAATAAGAAGCATGAGTTTAAGCAATTCATTTAGTTACTTACCAATATTCATGAAAATCGAAAGTGGTGTATGTTATATCTGAATGATTATAATTAAATACATGATTACTGTAAGCTTCCCAAATAATCCTTTCTTTACCAGTCTGTTCGACTAGATTAACGATACAAATAGGCCCATAAAACGCAAGTTCTTCACCAAAATGCTTTTCAAATGCTATCTGCGTTTCAGCCTCATCTGTAATATCATTGTACGAGATTATTACGTTACATAAAAATAATCTAGTTTAAAGGTAAAAGATATCTCTTTATACCTTTATCAATCCGTGGTGGAGGTTTATATTTATACCCAGGTTGAGACCAATATACTGGCACACTTCCTCGTACTTGTACAAAAGATACTTGATGATCATGATACCAAACTAATTGTTCAGTCTCAACATAATTTGCACACTTGCCATCATCATCCACTCCACGTCTCTTGTACCTATGTAATGTTATATGTATTTAGAAATACTTTTTTAATCTTAATATTGAGTAAGATAAAACTTATAATTATGACAATCTAATTATCTATGTAAATTATCTATGTGATGAATGAAATGAAAATTACCTAGTTCCAGCACGAAATCTACTCCTTCTCGATATAATTGCCAAATTAAATATCTCTTGTTGCGGTTGCTCGTCAAAACCTACCTCGACTATGCATTTTTCTATTTGAACATATCCTTGAATAATTGGCAATATCCAACAGTTTGCTTTATTTGTCTGCAGAATAAGACAAAAATAAGTATTATAAAATGAGAATTTTGAATTAGTTATTGGATGCAGTCATTATACAGCTGACTTTAAATAATATATACCCACTCATTAAGCAAATAAAGAGATAAATTTTACATTTAATTGTATTTTATCTACTATTATATACAGTTAGTATAATTATACAACAATGTCATAAGATATTTATTTGGGCAAATATGTCTTATTGTTTACAGTTACTTGTATAAAAATAAAGATTTTTTAATCACGAACATTTAGATTAATAATGTCATGTAACATATGCTTGTTCCAGAAAAATCTGTCATCTACACGTTGCCATAATGGCTTATCTTGATTGTCTTGTCCATACTGAGATTCCATTATGCATTGTCGCTGCAAACTATTAGTAATATCACCAGTCTGACAAAAGAAGAATGAATCAGTTTCGGTAAATATCTTATTCAACTCTTCCAAAATTCTCTTCTCAAATCTGTCTTTATCTTTTACTACGCTGCGTTTGATCACTGTGGACTTCATCTGTACAGAAAATATTGAGTTTGTGAATTGTGTAAGACAACAAATATGAATTCACGAATGCCAACAATTTTAGGTTCCTTACTTGAGATGTAGCCAATGCGGCAGCATGCTGTGTAGTATTTTTTATAGTATTTGTGGCATTCTTGATTGTACCCCAGGTTTTCGCTAAAGCTGCTTTCTGTGGCACATCAAATAATCCACTCCCTTTCTTCTTCAATACATATTGATGTTTTTTACAAGGTAGTAAACCAATATCCATATTTTCTGTGCCAATATGTAGAAATGCGATAGATTTAATTTTGTAAACAACATGACCGCCATGTAATTCTCCGGCTGGTGTGATATCCTTTATGAGCATCAAGCGAGGTTCCAATACCGATGTCTGTTCAATTTTTCCAACTATTCCATAAAACATCCCCAGGCATTCTAAATCCTTCGGTGTGGCCCATTCCCAATCTGTAAAATCCATCATCAAAATCATCATTTCTATCAAAATAATTAAATGTCTATCTATATACTATCAAACTCCACATATATAACATTTCTTTATCAATTGTCAAGAATACTATATCATTTATATGAAATCTTTATACGGACATAATGTACATACTCCCACTTGAAATTGATTCGCATCCTCAAAACGTGACGTTAAGATCGCTTTTCGTATACGACGCTTTGTTCACTTTATATCAAATACAATTGTACACACACCCACCTGATTTTGCGGCGAATTCACCAGTATACTTGTCACACCAGAGGCTGTGCCTCTCTTTCACGAAGATAAAATGAGTGTCAGTGCGGAACAGTTCCATCCTTTTGTTTTTCTGCAAGTTTGACAGCTACAGGCAGCATGTGTGACGTTTCCGCGTCGAGCAAAATATCCGCTTACCACCGAATGCTCGCCATGTTGTTCATGACTAAACGCTCAGCAGTGCTCAGTCGATTATGTTCTTCGATGTTAAAAGGCATCGACAAGCGAGGGAGGGAAGGTTACAACGCAAATCAATTCCATTATTCCTCAATGGACAATGCCGAGACAGCTAGTCGCTCGATATTCCGATAAAGTGTTTTCCCGATTCGTTTGATTAGAGTCGTTCTTGACCTGATTGGTAGTATATGAATAATTGAGGCGGGATCTCGTAATGTTCTTTTTTTACATTTATTAATTTATTATTATTAAGTTTTTTTCTATTATTATTAAGTTTATTCTATATTACATTACTTTTAGAGAGAAGGATGTCTTGAATGAATTTATTATCTAGAGACTTTATATCTTAATAAATGATCATTTAAAATATTTAATGTACTAATATTTTCTTCAATCATAATATTCGCATGTATAATAAATGTATTACATGTATAATAATTTTGAAATATAAAAGAGCGAATTTTAAATGTCTCTTTGAAATAATTATAATTATAATTTCTTATGAATATTAAGATATTACTCTATATAACTATATAACTATATCAGAGATATTTTTACAGCAATTTTATCAAAATTATATTTAAGATGCAATCATGCTGATTCAATGCTCATTTTTAGCTTTAAAATAAGTTACATTGAATGTCCAAATTGAATGTCAAGTGTCAATTTTAATTATTTGATCTATTTTGACCTTAAAAATGAGCATAAATATAAAGAAGTACTTTTAAAAAATATAATTTCACAAAAAATATAATTACGTACATATTTATAAAAATAAGAATTTAAATAAATTATTTAAGCAAAAAAAATTTATTTGTAGTCTTTTTTAAAAAAATTTCTAAAAAAATTTAAGAGAAAATAAATGGTAAATATATTTCGAATAGATTTGTGTCATTTGGTAGATACGGATTTAAAATTTTAAAGGTTAAACAAAATTAAAAATCAAATTGTTGGATAAATTAGCTTTATTACAATATTATATGAACTTTTCATCTTTATTTTACATCTTTCTGTAATTATAAGTAGTAGCTTTAAATCGGTATGAAAAATGTGGAAATAGTATCTTATTTAAATTACAGTTTAAAAATCGTTCAATTCCCTAAATAAAGTCGCCAACTAGCATTTAATTATAAAATAAATATTGCATTTATATAATTAGTGCATTACGTATTAATGATTGAAATACGCTGCATGAAACTCATGTGTAAACTGTGAATAATTGTTTCCGCGTCGTATCGAATAAGATTAAAAGTTCGCCAACTTATACACGTGACGCAAAATGTATATAACAAATTCTACATGTAAAAAATTTTGCAATGTGATGCACAGCACTGGATTCAAATATGTTATATTATTGCATCTCTCATTAACCACTCCATACCTTTTATTTAAATCGCTATACATGTGTATACACAACCAATGATTACAAATACATAGAATAAGAAAAATGTGAAAATATGTATGTTTTCAAAAAAATTGCTATAGATTTGTCGTGTTGCTTAAAATCTCTAAAAAATTTTGCATTAACGAATATACATAAAACGAAATAAATATATATTTGAATATTGAAAGCAAAAATTCTAAGTGCAAAAAATCCAAACGAACAGACCTAAATATCACGCGTCATTTTTTTGCAATGAGAAGAAACTGATGTAAACTGATTTAAGTTAATCATCGTTCTATCCAACATAGGACAGCCTTGTCATTTTCAGTCATGATTTTAAAACATCCGACAAATGCATTTTCTTCATGCATTCGCTTCATCATATATAATCTTGAAGTCTCTGTATTTCTTCTGTCAATCAATGTCTCTTCTATCAATCAATTGGTCAAGGTGGCATGAAGAACAATAAGTTTCGCCAAAATTTATTGTTTATCATTGCTGCTAGTCTGTTCATTGCTGTGATCGTTCTTTTTCGGTTTGTATTCTTCCCATTTTCTATGATTAAGGATTTGAAAATCCTCAACATCGGCTATCAATTCTAAATATCTTGATAGTTTCAGCAGTTCAAAGTCTTTGACTCTGCTTGTATGAGCATGTTTGAAAGGTTTTATTCTCAATCCTGACTGCGGATTCATTATGAAGTTTCGTCTGATATCATCAAACATTATTGTATTTTTCGCGGAGAACTGCTTGTATTTTCCCCAAATAATACCCAGTGGCTTTACTCCAACAACCCCATATTTCGGTGTATGAACAGTGATCATGGCAAGGACGTCCAGATGAAAAGCTATTTTATAGTTTGGATGATTTGAGACTCCCAAAAGCTTCATTTTCTCATTGATCCATCTCATGCTAGTTGCTGACCAGATGACTATATCATAATTTTTATAAGCACGAGTCAAAAATTCATGGAGATACGGACGCATTAGCTGTGCTCCGCTCTCTGCCACTGACCTGTGATCAAATAAAGTGTAATCTATGTCTAGTACAAGAAGCTTCTTACCATTTCTTAAAGGATTCAGCTCTGTGATTATATAGCGATCGATTCGTATCTGAATTTTACGAAGATTTATTTCAGCCTTCTCAATCTCTACTTCCTCCTCTTCTATATCTAGATCATTTATTACATCAGGTACATCCTCAGGTGCTTGACTGACCTCAGCAATATCTTCCTCACGCGAACCCATTAACATTAGTTTGAATCCAGGCTTCAAATTTAATTTACCGATTATGTCTTCATCTTGTGCTGCCTTGCCTAACAAAGAACAAATTTCTAAATATTTTTTTTTAAAAACTCTATATATTTAGATTAACTATCTACAAATTTTCTATTACTAATTTTTCACACTAATAAAAATAATCAATATATAAAAGAATTATTAGTTCATATATCCTATATACTGTCAATAATTTTTTTACTTTCATGTATAGGAAAGCAAAATTATTTTAAGAATTATATAAATAATATTTATAATTTATATATATGTTCTTATTTTATATATTACTCTTATATTACTATGTATTGTAATATACATGTATATGCAATATATAAAATATAAGTCAAATAATTATAATTGATATACTGGATAATAATAATTAATAGCTAGATATTAGTTGTATTTCTTTCAAGACGATAAACTCTAAAATAAATTATTATAATTACAATAATGACTATATTTATTTGATAGAACTTATCAAAGAATAGTTCAAAATATAACCTTTAAACTTTAAATTTAACAGTTTTTGACGTTCCGGACGAACACCTGTTTCTCTGTGTATACGCTCTTTCAGAGTAAGAACTGTATCTTCCTCTTGAATATCGAGGATATCGTATTCTTTTCCACTCCATTTCACTACAATTCTTAATTCGCTCTCCATTCTCACTCTTTCAATTGCATCAATGGAACGCGTGCATTGCGATTCTAAAAAAGAAACGTCCAGACGCTCCAGATAATTCTTGTGACTTGTGTATTATCGGTAATGCCGGATTTGAAATTATCGTTAATGAACAGTTAACTAAAAATAGTAAATATATTTTTTAATAAAATAATAAAATAGCAAAACATAGAATAATGAAATAGTCATTCAGAAAAAAATTGTTTTTTAATTCCATGTTACTGCTGGTAAGCGCGCATGCATCATTATCGACCTTATCGATCTTGCGTATAAATCAAGTCTACATGACTCTTTGAAACTACTGACAAGATAGCAGACAAATTGAATATTTCTGATTTATTTATGTCTATATAATTTGGGAATCGTTTGGGAAAAGGGAAAAACATTTAAATATTTGGGTAATAGTATTTTTCTTAAGAAATTTTCTTTTCTGACTGGTTTTTCTTCGGATACTCTTGTTTCATTTGATGACGTTCTGAAATATATTCACAAATAATTAAACATATATATATATGTATATATATATATA
>NW_017259300.1:2738053-2738628 GCF_001594045.1 Atta colombica
GTTGAATATAATAATAATACATATAATATGCACATCGAATGATAAAGTTGAAATAATGTATGAAAATTCAAGGTATATATAAACAATATATATCGTTATCCTCACTTATATCATATTTATTCTTCCTCTATTCTTATTAATTTACTCTTCCATTTTCGATTTTCTCATTCTAACAAAAGAAGAGACACATACACACAATAATTAAAAATTTAAAAGCTTCGTTTCAAGAAGTTTTAATAACTATGTATTTCCAGACTTTCATATTTAGGTAGTATTATTGATTATTAAAATATTATCACATAGACAGTTTATTTAATTATATCTAATTTCTCCATACAGCACAGAAAGATTACAGAAATATCACAGAATGATTTCACTGAAACATTGCAATATTGCATTGGTGGTTGCGAAACGTTGCTGAATCATTGTTGCAAAATTCCAACAATGTTAAGATGTCCGCTTTTTGTTATATTGCAACAAAACATTCCAGCAATATTGCAATGTAATGTATTTGAATATTTTTTTACGAAGAAATGAAAACTCTCTAAAATGAAAACTATTTGTATATATATATA
>NW_017259300.1:2738728-2739837 GCF_001594045.1 Atta colombica
AGCAATTTTTTATAATAAAACCATAAAATATTCCAATAAATATAGTATTAATTCTGAAGGATAAATTTATTCGTAAAGATAAAGCATGTATGTGTACCTCGAGCAAATATTATCAATCACAAATATTATCCACATTAACATAATAATATAGTCACTTGATAAATTAATCACGAATTAAATTAATTGCAGTGATTCTTTTCAATTTGAAGCCTCTCCGAGTCAATTGAAATCGATTAAAAAATAACAGTATGAAATTTATAAATAAAGTTCGGGCTGATTTATTCCTGCATGCACATTAGGCATAAATACATCATCGATCACATATTTAATATTTCAATAAATTGTTTTCAGCAGTTTAATTGCTTATCATCTTATCCGATAATGATGCATTAATTATATCTAAACTCGATATTATACAATCTTCTGATTTCATATTTAAAATAAATATAAAAGTTAGTTAATGAAATGGCCGTCAAATAATAGATTAATAAATTTTTTATTTAAATATAAAATTAATTATATTAATTATTATATCAGAAAAACGATTGTTAAACTAAAAGATTGTACTACATAAATATTGTAAAACCTTATATTTTTATATTATTATTATTGTAATAATTAAAGAATTACAGTTTTGCAATATTGTTTGTGGAATATTACAAGCGTATTACTGATATTTTACAGGCATATTGTTAATTTACATTTCTGCAATATTACATTGCAATCTGTAATATTGCAACATTGCAGCAATATTACTTCAATCTTCTGTGCTGTATGGGTTCTAAATTATAACATTTTTTTCTATTTTACCATTAATAGACATTTAACTCGAAAATCAGCACAATCAAGAAAAATATACAGTAGCGGATAGAAGAAATTACAAATGTAAGAAGTACATTTATCGAATTTTTTAAAAATTGAACAACTCCGCAACACTACACTAGACTAACCAACACAAGGAGCGAGAAATAGTTGCTAAAAATGGATGTGAAACAACTTATATGTAATTATTATCACATTGAGAATGACCCGATGACGGATAGAAAAATTAATTATTGTATGTACAATAATTAATTTTATATATTAAATTATAATTATTACCAATGAAA
>NW_017259300.1:2740127-2743584 GCF_001594045.1 Atta colombica
ATAATATAATTAACTAAATATAATATAATTAACAAGTCAAGAAGAGTTACGAGCCAAAATAATAACTTTAATCTTCAAAAAATAATAAACATTTCAAACATAAACACTACAGACGTTTCAACAGATCGTTATCAATGTTAAAATAAAATTATAATATAAAATTAGTCGTTATATGTACAATTTCTTTTTATGCGACAAATTTTCTTTATTAATAGTAATTCTTCATTAATACCCTGATAAAAAATGTTGCTGAAATTATTTCACGTTTTAGAACACTTTTCAACCAAATTTCAGCGTTTTAAAAAAGTTTCGGTTTAATTTCAACGATTTTTAGTTGAAAAATTTATTTTCGACAAAATTTCAGAAAAATTTCAGCAAAATTTTCAGACAAATTTCAGCAAGAATTTCAGAGAAATTTTAGAAATTTCAGAGAAATTTCGGTTGAATTTCAGTGATTTTTCAGTATGTTAGCTGAAAAATTCAATTTCAGTAAAGCAAATTTTCAGTAATTTCGCTGAAATATTCCAAAATGTGGAATAATTTCAGCGAAACTTTTTCACTAGCCTAGCCTCCACTAATTCATCGTTTCTAATTGAACTTTTTCTTATGTGCTTGTCATCTGTAATAAAACAGTATATAGATAATTTGCAAAATCTTTAAACATTATAGGGATACGCAAAGGAAAGGGATAATATACAACTAGTAAAATACACACACACACACACACACACATCATTACTTATTATTTAAGAGTATAAAATATGTAATATAAAATTTGTATTAATTAGAATTTTATATTTAATCTATGTCATTAATTTCATGCTTTTATCGTATATACTCTGTTATTTTTTTTTAATTTATCAAAGATATTAAAATTTTATATTTTGCCAAATATATTACCTAAAATTATTGTTCCTATATGTTCATTATACGTACATATTTTTCAACATGTAGAGGAAAATTTAAAAATATTAAGTAATATCAAATTATAATATTTTATTATAAAATTATAAATCATAAAAAATTTAATATTTAAAAAATTAATTTTATGTTGGCAATACTGCTTGAGCTGTTTTAATACTTCTTCCTCCTTCTCCTCTTTTTCTTCTTTCTCCTCCTTCTCTTTCTCCTCCTTTTCCTTTTTTTTCTCCTTAACGATGATGAACATTATTTTCTTCATTAAGGATGTCCTCCTCCTTGCCAAGGATGACTTCCAAGAGATATGAAAAGAAAGCGGAAGTCTTCTTTGTCCTCTGTAAAGATGTCCTCTTCCTCTATCTTCTCAGCACCCGCAGGGATGCCATCATCGATTGTATATAATATATAATAATTTGTCTGCTATCTTGTCAATGATTCTTTCGAATCATTGATTACGAGTAACGTATGTCAGTACTATATGTATAATTCCCCTCTATATTTTCAGTTAATCGAAAATTATTGTATTATATAAGATCTAAATGTGAAATACTTTGCTCAAAACTTTTTCAAAGCACTATTTAGTTTTACAAGATTACTAATTTTATATAAGAGATTTAATTTAGGTAAATTTAATACAGATACTGTAGAGATTCTTAATAACATTTATAAAATAGGTTTTTATTAAATTTATTTTTAATAAATTTAATAATTAACTTTATTAAAAATTAATAATAAAATATAATAGTGGAGAACCAGATAGATTTAATAGATATTAATTAAATTTTTATAGCATATTTATAATGGCAGAGGAAAGTCACCGATACTCCTACAGCATAAAAGTTACACCAACATTGCTGCAATATTGCGTTATTGCAGCGATATTGCTGCAAATTCTGTACTGTATGGATACTTTGACGTAAGTCTCCTATAAAGTAACATTCTCTTATTTTTCAAAAACTAACTATTGCACTTTATTAATACTAATAAGATCATGATCTGTTTAGCTAAAGAAGTATAAATTCATAATTCGTATATTTGTGGCTTGTATACCAAATCTCTCTATATCAAATCAGCTAAAAACGAATTCTACGAATGTGAAAATAAAATTCTTACAATTTTCTTTTGCAAATTGCGTAGTTTAAATAATAGTGACTATTGAATATTTGAACGTGATTATTGAATAATTACGTTATTTTAAATGCTTGTAATTTCCTAAATCAGTTTTATTTATATTATTTTTTTCTCTTAGTTTTTTCATAATACGGCTGTGGTCAAAGTCACACTTCGAATTTTGAAACGTTTGATAGACCAATTAGAAGAAAGAATTTTACAAACTGATCAATTAAGAAAAGCTTTAAAAGCGTTTGCAACATCGCGTTGACCATACCCACGATTTTAAATTTAAAATTGGGATACAGTGTAAACCACCACACTTGTCTGTAAAATACATTATGAGCTAACTTAATCTTTATAATGTTGCTTTATAATATCAAATAGCTTACATATTTACATCTTACAGAACAGCATAAAGTAAATGTGTAATTCAATAAAAATGTTTTATAACGAAGTGAAAAGATTCTGGAATATACATTCACTTTTAGGTATTTTATACAGATAATTCTTGTAAAAGAAAAAGAGTAGGAATACGTAGCATAATATTGCCTACTGTCAGTCTTGCAGTCCATTTTTGCTTATCTTATTCTCGTCAGACGTTCATTTTTGCTTATCTTACGAAAAAAATTAATTATTGCAAAATTGCAAATACTATTATAAAAACAGCTTATACTATCTAATGGAAGACACTTTTTAGTTTGTTATGTTTTATTTTTAATTTTTGTTTAAAAAATGTTATTTAAAAACAAGTGGTGTGTCAGTATCGGCGACTTTCCTCTCTATATATATATTTTTAAAAAATTCCTTTTTTTACTATAGAAAAATAAATTAGATTCTCAATTTTTCGATCTCTTCGTATAATTGGAATAAAATCCGGTTATCCAGCAATTACCAGACGTATAATAATACTTGATATCCTTTCAGATAAAAACAGATTATATGTAAAATCATTTCCGTTCACTTCTAAAAACAGCTTTGAAACTCATAATCTTCTCCATCAATTCTTGAAAGCAACTCTTAATTTATCTTCCATCGAGTTACCTACCCTTTAATTCTTATGGCATTTCAACGCTCCACCCGATATTCTCGAATTAGAATCGTTATTATTATACAATTTAATTAATATAAATAATTTAAAATGCAATGAATGAAAAACTAAATTTTTATTTAGTGCCGTGAAGAATACATATATAGGTTTGTATTCAGAACACGCTGTAATGAGCGCTAATAAAATATAGTTTGCATTATATATACCTACTGTAGAATTTTAGAAATAAAAAACGCGCATTTATATCAATAAAAGCGCGTTCTGAACACGGACTATAATATAAAATACAACATTAATTCATTTATAAAATTAATTTGCGTTAATTAATTTTTATTATATTATTAAATTATGTAAAATTTATTGTTAAATATATAAAAT
>NW_017259300.1:2743684-2745902 GCF_001594045.1 Atta colombica
AAATAATTCAAAAAATACATATTTGCTAATAATACAAATGAAATTATTTTATAATGAAGATACATTGAAAAATGTTCATTTTATAGTTGTTAAAATATCTGGACCACAGGTAAAAAATTTGCAAAATTCAATTAAACAAAATATTCGTATCAGTCTGTGAGAATTAACTCATATTTATTTAAGCGTTACGATAATGTTAAATTGGAAGTGTAATTTTCTTTCCACGGTGTAAAGGAAGGTCCTGGTATATCTTTGCATGATACCATAGAATTATCAGTGTCAACAGAACGCATAACTTGTATCTGAATCTGCGTGATTCCGTCAGAACAATCACATATTAATTTTGCCATCGAACTCTTGCGAATCTCCATGAGTTGATCTGAAATTTTGTAAATGTTACATTCTTGTTGCATTTTATTCTTTCTTAACAGTTAAGATTTTGACAGAATAAAATGTTTTATAAATTTTAAAAATCTGTTAAAACTAATATTTAAATAAAATTATATTTACTTTTTTAAAGGTATGTATTTTCATTTCTTATATATAGATATGTATATATAATTAATATAAAAATATATATCTAAGTCAACATTTTTAAAAATAAAGATTGTGATAATGGACGATTATATATAACATAAAATATGTAATTCTGAATTATTTTTTAGTAATACAAATAAATTCTGTATATTTTAGAAAAATATAGAGAAATATAGAGAAGTTTAATCTAATTTAAATACCATACAAAAAATAATACAATGTTTCTCAAAACAAAGGATTTCAACTTTGAATCGAGCCTTAATTTGCATTTTGTAAGCGAAAAATAGTGCAATAAAATTTATATTAAATGTACAAATGCTTAAATTAATTTTTTTTTTAAATTAAAAAAACAAGTAACAAATTTTTTGTTAAAATTAAACTTTAATTGTTATTCGCCAAAATTTATCGTACCTTCTGTGAAAGGATATGGCTGTTCGACAAATTCGTACCAGAAACGATCTCCCTTTTGCAAACGTACAAACTGATTAAGAATCAAGCACGAAAACGTGGGTCCGATTAAACTGTCCGATTCCGGTATTTCTGCTAAAGCGCCGGTGTACAAATCTACATCATCTACTGTCTCATAGAGATCCGATATCTGTTTCAGAACTTGATGATCCAAGTAGTCTTCGAGATCATCAAAAGTTTTTACCTTTCTCAGACCACAATATTCCCGCCATACAGTGTACCCTGGTAATCCATGATCCCGTCCCCGTTGAATATTCAATGATACCAAATCAAGGCCGCATGGTACTGTAAAATTAGCCATGGGATCCTCAAAGAGGTGATTGGTCAGCTGCGAAGTTACGTGCGTGGAGTACCTCTGAATAACGTTGGTCGTGGCCGAGCTAACTGAACGTCTGATGCCATCCTCGGCATAAAGGCTATAGGGATTAAACAACATTTTGTGTAGCTCTATGTAGGACGGTGTATCCTTTTCAGCGTCCGTCATTTTCATTAATCCTGGTAGCAAAGTGTGAGCGAAACGAAAAACCGCAGTTGCAAAGTGATTGGCGATCGTTGGATCGTTCTCCAATTCGTTCGGATCGTGCATTCGTTTCTTGTAGCCCGACATGAGGGGCCTCAAGTCCTGCTCATTCATTCTTTTGTTGCCTACGATAATGGGCAGAAATTCACGATAAGTAATATGCTGCAACTGAGCTCCGATAATTCGTCGTGTTTCCTGATAGAGCGTCTCATCGTTCCAAGCGGGATTAATCCTAGCCAATTCGTTTGCGATTCTGTTATGCTGTCGCGCCCAAAGAAGATGCATCGTGGTCAAATGCAGATTCTCGTTCGCTCTAGCATCGCCCGCGACAAAGCAATAACGGCCACGACGTCGCTCGGCTTCCCGATTGCAACCATCATTGGGATTCGTGCTTGGCGGCAGTAGAGTTCTATTGTCGGGAGTGTACTGCATCCTCAAACGACCACCGATGAATTCGCGCAGATTGTAAGCAGTCTCGTTATCAGAACCATAAATAGCCGAGCCATCAATGAAGGCGCTGACCTGTACGTAACGTTATATACACAATTTCTTTCCAGTCTCAATCGCTTTTGGCGATCCGAATAATTTTTAAATCTATTTATATATCCTTATAAGACGCAATATTCTTAGAATGTCACGCTGAAAATAATATTCATAATATTCTAGGAATATTGTGTTTTTATAGAGATATAA
>NW_017259300.1:2746002-2747210 GCF_001594045.1 Atta colombica
CAAAGTTACTGATGCTGAGTCTGTAAGACTCATTTAATTTATATTGACTAAAAGACTCTAATTAATTTTAAGAAATCAAAATGATATACTTGCATAGAAAAGAATAAATACTAAATTTTAATAACAATAATAAATTCACAGATGTAACATAAAAAATATAATTAAGTATATCCAATAGACTCATCGTTAGATTCGGAGAGTGAAGAATTTCGTTAATTTTAAATTGGATATCTGTAAAAATTCATCTTTTCAGAAAGAATTTACTGATCTTTTAATTCTCTTTTAACATTGAGTATCTTAAAAGAAGAAACTGCAAACTTGTTCTTTCAATCAAAAGTTTTGTTATTTATAAATCAATTATATGAATATGTTTGGAATTACTTGATTGAGTTGTTCTCTAGGACCAAGTTTGCACTGCGGAGCCGGCGCCGATCTCACAAAGTCCATGCAGGTTTTGCCAGTCAGGTCATACACAGGATCATCGGTTGCTACTCGCACAGGAAAACACTCTGGATGTTGTCTTCCTAATAGCGAACAGCATGATATAGAACTTCCATTGACGCCCTGACTGAGCGCGGTCGCGGTAATGTCATGATCTAAGAACTGGCCAAATACTGCCAGCATCACTGTGAAGGACGGATTACTGCTGGCCGAAGGTTTGTGTACTTTCAGACTAACTTCCCTAGCGGAAGGCAATTCCTTTCCGGACCGTGCCTTTCGAGGCGATTCGATTCCGTCGGCGTAATCGGGTGGCAGGGCTCTTCGAAACGGCTTCATGCTGGCGCCCCAATTCTTCGGCCGATTGCAGCTGCCATCAATAGTTCGATATTTGCCAGTTTTACAAGTGCGATCGAAGTATCGTTTGCACACATTTTTCGGTAACCAGCCGCTGTCGAAAATAGTACCGATCGCCGATGGTTCATCATGAGTGGACCTCAAATAAAAAAATATCAATGAAATCCTTACTAAATATTATGATTTTATATGATAATTTTATTCGCTATAATAAATAGATATTAATTTTAAAAAATAAAGTTTCACATTATATCTATAAGTTACAATTGGGAAATTATTGAAACTAGATGTAGTTGTTATTTTATAATAAGTAGACAAAATGATAAAAATTAAATATTATACTATAAATTAAAATATTAAATATAAATAAATATATACTATAAAATGATTTCTTTTGCTCGAATATGTACATA
>NW_017259300.1:2747310-2750039 GCF_001594045.1 Atta colombica
ATTTTTGAAAGAGTATGAAAATTGTCACTTTTTTTCCCAAGAAATGATATATTTTCATTCTTCTCCAAAAATGGCCGTATTTTCACTCTCTTAGAGTGAGATTTCACTTCAAGAAATGCCATGCAAGTCAGTCAAATGCTGTTTTTTTTTACACAGTGCATGAAAACAACATTATACTCTGAATTCTAATGCGAATTATGATTGTTTAAAATAATCTTAACAATTTAATTTAAAGAGCTTAATAATATTTTTTCTTAAAAAATTGAAGATCTTTGTCATATTTATGTCACTTTACAGAACAAAACGAAGTCTTACCTCATTTTCTCGATTATTTTCGTCGCCGCAATTTCGCCCACTGCTGCTAAAGCAAGAGCGCTAACGTTGGAACATGTGCTTACTGCGTGGCGATGTCTGGACTCAGGAGATGAAGGTAGCAACGGTGACTTCGCAACGATTACATCTGCAGATAGATGATCTTTTATCGCCTGTTCGCCAGCTCGTAATGCCTGGGTGTATTCCATTTGGCTGAGATGCTTTGTTGAAATGTTGATATTCTCTTTAGATATTAAGATAGAATTGGGTTCAGCTGTGACACTAGCGGTGCTGCTGAAGGCTGCGTGCGAAATAGATCCAAGGGCCAATCCTAATCTCAAGGCATTATCTGAACTGTCAGGAGATGTTGCATTTTCATGCTTAGGATTAGTGGAATTGGTTTGGCTCATAGAGTAGCTGACGGATACTATCAAAGCCATAGTAAAAACCACTCTGTGAAATAGTGAAAAATCATAAATCATATTGAAAAATCTAATCGCTCAGTAATCTTAATTTCTCTAATGTGCGATATTTTTGGCATGTAATTTATTATCTTTTAGTAATCCGATCAAATTCTTGCTATCTACTGATAGCTCGATGGATATTAGAGATCCTATAATTGTTAGAATGAAATTTAAATTGCTAGACATTTATTTCTGCATCTTTCCACTTTTTTATAAAATAGCATGAGTTTGTTGATTTAGCTGCAGTTTTTGTAAGTAAAATATATATATAATTTATCCCTAATTAAATTTGAAAGTAAAAAATAAGAATTTGGATGTAATTTGGTAATCTTATTTAATATTATTTTATTAATTTGGAAATTTCTATCAGAAATTATTCAATTTATTTTTTTCAATCCTATTTTGAATATAACTTACACTTACATCAAGATACCGCAGACGCAGCATTGAAACTGTCGTAGTCGCGTTCTTCGAGACCTTAAGAGGCTGGCGAATTCAATGTAATCGATCGAATCCGTAGATCTTCTTAGAGGCGTTCTTTCCGTGATACCGCGCATTTTCGTCGCACAGAAACACTTAAGTTAAATAATATGCAGAATTCTGTCTTCAGCGACAAGCGAGATTCCTTCTTGCTTGGCAATTTGATCCCCCTTATATGACTCACTTTGCACGACTAACACGTATGAGTGATCGATACGTACAGATACCTGAGCTTTTCCGGTGCCATATTTATAACAAATAACAATGATTAATTATGATTCTAGTAATTACACAACACTTCACCGTTAAACTTCAACCTCATTTAGAGGAAATTCTATCGAAAATTTCTCAATGAGAGAAAATTGATATATTTAAAATAATTTTTAATCGAGAGATTTTTCTGAAATTTTAACGAGTCGCTGTCATTTAGAAGATTTTAGGCGCGAGCTTATTTTTATATTTTTTCAATATGGTTTAAGGAAAGCAAAGTCCAATAAAGTTCTTAACCCAAGTAAATTATTTGGTTCACACGTTCGCGCAGGTAATCTGATTATATAAGGTGAATTGAGAAGCGACAGTCGGGAATGAAACATGAGTTGTCTCAAGTATTTTTATTTTGCGGTATAATACGAGTTTGCGTCTTAAAATGCAAACGATCATGCATCATAGAAATAATCTATAACAATCACATTGTGAGTGTATTATCTTGCAGTCAATATAAAAATATAACTACGAAATGTAACGTAAAATAAAATAGTAGAATAAATAGTTAAATAATTGTTAAATAATTGTTAAATAATTTAATGTATTTTACACATGTCGGAAGCAAAAATAAACTGAAATCTACAAGATAAATCGGAAAGTTGCTGAGATTAAATAGTTATCAAAAAAATTATGTTATTTTTATTAACATAGTACACAAAAATATACATTTATGAATTTGTAATAAAAATATAAAAATTCGAAAAGTTGGCTGATTGCATATGATTGAATAATGTGTGTTTGAAAAATTTCAGCATTGGCAATCATTTCAATTTCATGGCAATCATCTGGAAATTACTTTTTCAAAAATGTAGTTGCAATTATTAATGCACATTTAACAGTTTTTAAAAGTATCTTATGCAAATACAGATAATTATCATTTCGAAAATATTGTATATCACTGAGTTATGCGATTAATTAAATTCGAGTTCCCCTGGTCCTTTTTTAATATTAATTTTAATACATGCGCGCGCGCGCGTGTGTGTGTGTGTGTGTGTGTGTGTGTACCTTATATTTATTTTTACAAGTTTATGTACATATATAGTGAAAAACATTTTATATCTGTATTAAAAACGATTCACTTATATTTTTATCAAAATTTTTTGTGTTGAACTTTTAATATCAGAGCATTAATTTAATATAAATGTGTTAAATTAATATGCAATATTTTTTAATGTTTAAATAACATAATTTAAAAGTAAATAAATAAAT
>NW_017259300.1:2750139-2755724 GCF_001594045.1 Atta colombica
ATTGTATTACTTTTTAATATATTCATCTTGTATGAACACAAATTAGATTTTACTAAAAAAGGTTTTATGAAAAATAATGTACCCGATCAAATTGTTCATTTTGAGATAGGTATTTATATTTAGCTTTTATAATTCTGAAGAAATGTCTTCTTTGTCATATCTACAGAAAATTAACAGAAAAATAAAAAATAATAAAATATAAAGTTCCAAACTTTATATCTCTTTAAGATAACTTGATAATTTTTTTTGCACACGCACGCACACACACACACGCACACATACACACTCATGTTTGTAAGATTATACGAACAAATACTCATACTTACGTAATACATATAGCACTCAACATACAAAAATTCTTCATCTTCTCAAGAAAATTGCGCATTAAAGAAAGCGTAAAAAAATAACAAACACTCACAGATTCTAGACTTTCAAAGTTTCATGTTTTTTTATTGATACCTATTGATTTTCTATGGATATGGCAAAGGAATCATTTATCCATAAAAACTAATATCTCAAAACGGAATAATTTGAGTAAACTGTTTTATAAAACCTACGAGATTCTATTAAAGACTATTTAAAACGCGTGAAATATATTAAATTTAATACAAATTTTCCACCTGTGTGTGTATGTGTGTATTTCTTAATTTTGTGTACTATGTATTAATGAAAACGATATTTCTTCTGTTTAATGTTTAATTTATTTCATTTTGTTTATTTATTACACAAAAAAACAAATATTTGACTTTAGCAACTTCTCGATTGCACTTAGTTAATTTCCTGTATACATTTATATGCGTAATGTAACACTAAACACTATACCCCCAATATTACGTCAACGTTTCAGACTCTCATTGTGTAAAGTTTCCATCAAGATTGATATTATTCTAATATTGTAGCGACGACAATGAATGCAGACGTTTGACTGTTAGAGGCGGCAGACGATGCCGCGGTGTGTAATACCACACATCTTGTACCGTAACGTAATACGCCGTCGTATTATGGAAAGGCTTCCCCCCTTTGTTGGGATTCTCGAGAACATAAATCTATATTGGCAACAAATGATCGTAATTTGCGCACAATATAGTTGCATGATGAATTTTATTAACATATTAAATGAACATTGGAATATTCCGATAAAAATTTAGTACTATTTCGATTGATTATTAAGCAGTTATATTGATTTTTGTCTAATAATTAAGGAGGAAAATTGTTCAGGATACCAATCAAGATGCTTTTCTCACAGTTCTACACAGTAAAGAAGTAACAAAATGAATTCAGTTATTGAATAGTAAAAGAGAGTAATAAATAGATTTTAAAAAATTTATGTAATATAAATTATATACACGAGTAAATGTTTAGACACAATGAAAAGTACAAACAATAGTTACAGTTAAGGAATAAGGCCAATAGACAGTGTCAGACAATAAGATACTTTTAAAATTTATCTAGATACAGATATAGTTACATGTACGATATTTATCTAAATACAAATATAGATACACATATTAAAATGTATATAGGTACAGATATCAGCTACTTTAAAAGTATCTTCAGATACATTTCAGATATTCTTAACTTAATTTTTATTGTAATAATGATAATGCATAAAAAATGTATCAGTTATTAAATGAATCATTTATTCATTTTCTTACATTTAGATAATTGAAAAATTTATAATTATCGTACAATGATTTAGGATAAGAATTATAAGACGATACTATTCATCATTATTCACTATAATTTTATAAACTAAAACTCAAATAATAAATTAAATAAAATTCTATTCTTACCTGCTTCAAATATTGTGTTTTCAGCTTAACTATACGTGCGTTAGAAATTCCACAATCTAAGATCACTTTCAGTAAAAAAAGCAGCTGTGTAATTGTAAAATTCTTTAATATGATTGATTTTTAGATCCAGCGAGAAACTAAGGGAAAGACCAATCATGTTATAGAATAGTTTTGCAACAGCAAAGCTGTTTTTTTTCTGCGGAATGGAACTAATCAATCGCACATAAAATGGAATTATGACTATGCCGAGAAAATGTATCTGAAAAATGCATCTGAAAATCACTTCAGATGCTGTGTTTTTGATCTAAATACAGATACAGATTAGATACACAAATTGTATCTCTATACATGTATCTAGATATATGTATAGAGATATTATCCAACACTGCCAATATATATTAATCAATCAAAAATCGTTGTGCCTTACTATACGATTTCTGATAATGTCTCTTCTAATGAAATCTATAGTCTGTATGTTATTCCCTGTTTTTATATTGCAACTTTAACAAAATATTGCATCAATATTTTATGAAATATTGTAATCTTTCAAAATATTGCTGTTGTATTTAATAATTTATAAAATAATTTTGAGGAAAGAGAACGTGAGACATAATTTCGATCGACGATTTATTTTTTATTTTCTTTATTCCATACAGCAAAAATTGTACCGCTTAGGAGCGCGCAATTCAAGCCACTGTTCTTGATTCGGAACATACATTTCGGCTGGCATGCGTTCGAGACCTGGAGATTCAGGAGATCCATGCTCGTTCGTTCTTCGAGCTAAAATCGCATAAAAGCAGTAAAAAGAAGACTTATGCTCGTATTCATAATCAGATCTTGTACTTAAGGCTTCCTTAAATTTATCTTTAGAAGCTCAGTAGCCAGTGAGATAATTCGTAGAGTATCCGAAGATAAATTTAAGGAAACCTTAAACATAAAGTCTGATTATGAATACGAGCATTAATCTCTCCTTGAGGAAGCATTAGTAAAAAAAAAAGATTTAGATCCCCATCATTAATAAAAAAATTTTTAGAGATGTTACAAATCTTCTTGTAATAAGAAGAAAAAATACAATATTTTGATATTGATTTATTTGCGATTGAATCTCGTTGAAAAGAGTTCTTTAAGAAGAGGTCTCTTTAAGAAGTATAAATAAATTCCACATTTACCCAATCGTTTGCGCATAGCGATAGCTTCACCCGGGTGCCTCAACAGAAGTCGACCAACGCCTTCGCAACGACGTAGAACCTCGTTCTTCAACAAATGATTTCTGACGTTTGGCGAGATAATCGAACACTCAGTGACCCACGTCGATACATACGCGAAATCCGTCAACAATTGTCGCGCACCGTACTCGCTAAAATTTTATTTTAATAAATAATGAAATGGGGAAAATGTTAACAAGTAGAAAACGTAAATTTCGCTTCTGCATTGCTTCACGAATAGCTGGGATATCGAGCAAATAAAAAAATTTACCTGAACTTGATGCGGTGCAAATAAATATAATCAAGCCATGCCTCGCACATTATTCGTAGAATCATGTTGGATGTTTCATGATCCTCTATCACTTCCAATACTGGCAGCAATATTTTTTCTACAATAATTTTAATCATATTATTTCATAATAATAATAGAATAATAACAGAAGAAACATATACCAAAATAAGTTTCCACATAAAGACTAGCCGCCACCGGAGATGTGCTGTTGTTTTTTCTCCAATAATTCGATTGTGGAAAACACATATGCAAATTCGCGAGGCTGATCACGCGACATATTTTGGCGAGCGTATCGATGCACTTAGCAGGGCAAATCTATAGAAATAAAAAAGTATAAAGTCAGTTTTATAAACAGTAAGACAAAGATCCAAAGATTACAAACATTATTATATTCACAAAAGAAATCTTTTAAATTTATTTTGAAATTTATTTTATTTATTAAAAATTTATCGTCTCTATAAGATTAATATTTGGGATTTTATCTATTTAAGTTATTTGTGTTTAATTTATTCATGGTACATCGGAAAGTTTTTACTCCAAAATCATCTTTTCCATTTAATTATATGTCTGAAATTCAACCAGTACAACATTATACCTGAAGTAATTCAATGTTTGCCTTGACTTCAGAAACTATCTTTGCTCTCATTTTCGTGCACACATATACTTGAACGCTAATAGAATTCATGGATAATGCGGTTGTGTGATCAGCGAGCTAAAATCAATCGATGAAAAATAGATACGGTATTTTCCTTATAAAAAAAAAATTTAAAAAGTAGTACCTTAAGATAAGATAATTCTTCAAGACAGTTTACTACGTCACCCTTGACTAAGAGAAAAAGAACGTCTAGATCCCAAGTATGGGCTATAATCTTAGTCTCTTGAATGGCCCACAATCTCGCCGTATGTACCGAATGATCCATTCTGTGCAACACGACAATCTGTTCTGACAGTGGCAGTTCTACTAAGGGTGCTCCTATCACCCATTCGCCGCCCACCTCGCATTCGTTGCTGAGGGTGACCAGTAGTTGAAACAGCTCGACAAACATTTGACCGGTGTCAGTTCCCTACAAAAATATTAATTGGAATTATTTGCCATTTACATAAAAAAAAAAACGATTTTCTTCTAAAATTTAGTTAAATACGAAAATCAAGATAATTTTATTGAAATCATTAAAATAATTATATAGGACATTCAAATTGGTAGTAAACAACAAAAGTTTTTGTAACATTATTCATCATGCTTAAGTTTCCTATATAATTAGTTTAATAATTCAACAAAATTATTTTCAGATGTGTATCTATTTAATTTTTTTTATACTTTAGCAAACTCTTCTTTCCGTAAAAATTTATTATTTTCCTTCTTTTTCTACTAATGCTCTTTCTGCTACAATTATAATTTTTCTTCTTATACGTTAATGCATTTTATTAAACATCTTTGAAATTCTAGATTGAAAGTCTTTTTTATAAAGTACCAACCTCTGTGGCTGATGGTTTCGAACGGCACTCGAAGGCCGAGGTATAGGCTAATCTAAATGTCTGGTCCCAAGCAGTGATAGTCGTATGATATCCAAGCGCATCGCATAAATTTTGTAGTGCTGATTTAACCGTAGGCGGAACTAAAATTTTAAAGATAGTAGTACTTTTCCCCCAAGAACAAAATTAAAAATGAGAAATGATTTTAAATAGAAAGACATCCTTACTCTCATTCCCTTGAATAAATTGCCGCAACCAATCTTTGAGATGCTGAGCGCCGTGACTATGATGAGTCGCAAGGGCTTCTCGTGACCACCACAATATTACATGATCTAAAATACTAGACAATGCACCCCATGCCACCTCTTGATAATAATTCTTTACTTTCTTTATCGCACTGCCTCTCAATTTTGTCTCGCCTAATGAAATTTTGAATGCATCACTTTGATCATTTTATTACATTTTATTACATATTATTATAAATAATTTAAACATTAAAAGATAAGTCTTTAAATCCATTCGGACTTTACTTTTGCTAGTTTTCAAGGCGTCCGTGCCAAGCAATTGTGGTGATATTTCCTGCACGATGTTTAAGAGTCTAAAGATCTGCTCGTTTTGCGTGTTCACGAGTGCTTGTACACTTTCAATATCTGATGCCTCCATTTCAGATGTCGAAGTCACACTTGTGATTGGTGGCGTTAAATGCCTTGTAAGAGCGCTATAGTTTGAGAGAATTTATAACAAATATAACAAATTTGATTACATTGTAATTGTAAAAACAATCCTGACAATAGTTGGATACATAAAATAAAAAAATATAGA
>NW_017259300.1:2755824-2757591 GCF_001594045.1 Atta colombica
TAATAATACTGACGCAAACTGACCGATAGATTTCAACGCTAGAACTTTCTGAAACGTCTACGTCGTTCGTTGTAGATACAGGTTCGATTTTTTCATGGGATTCATAATTTGCCAGAAGACAGTCAATAAGTTCGTGACAAGATTCCTCTGCTCTGTTCTTTGCTAATATCTAAAATTATTAATATAAAATTATTAATGCTGTTTTAAACTTAATCATATCTTTTAAAAAATATCAATTTTTGATTGCTAAAAGCCATACACATAATGAATTAGAATACTCACTTGTAATATTTTGGTAACGGAGAGTTTTTTCAAAGGCTCCAGCATAGATGGGCAATCATTGTAAAAGACATTGACAGTTGAATCTGATACATCTCGATTCAGATTGAGAATTTTGTTGTAACTATTTACTAATCTGCAATTTGTCCATTGTTAAGGCATTTGACAATATTAGAAAAGTTTAAAAAAAGTTTTAAAGTTTGTATCTAAAAAAATTCTATGAATAAAAATTAATTCTCTGATATCAAAAAGCAATTAAAATAAAGTAAAAATAAAATTGAAGCAATACTTAATTATAATGCAATAGAAAAAATTATTTTCTTTTAACTTTTACCTAAATACTATTCTTATGTTCTCATCATTTTTGTAATCAACAATTTCATTAATCAAATTTTGGATGAATTTTGCTATTATATTTAGTTTGCGTTTTAATGCTATTGACAGGTAATTTATTTTATATTTGTATATCGGATGACTGCTTAATTCTTCCGGATTGCACGTCAATTTGTAACTTTCTATTAATTCCTCTAAATTATCTATCACTTCCTCAAACACCTAAAAAATACAAAGCAATTAACTATCCTCATAATTAACTATCATTTTATATATTTATTGATTTATTGAACAGAAAAGAAAACATTTTTGCTATAAAGGAAACCTCTTGATCGCAAGTATGAGCCTCTGCAGAATCCTTGATGATTAAAACTATGCATCCTGCAAGTTTTCCAATTTTCTCGTCTAAAAGAGAAGCATCTATGAGCCATTTGTCGAGGGCACCATCAGAAAGCGGTAGCCACTTTGCGATGTTTGCTCTGTAATTAGTATCCATGCGTCGATGCGTTAATCACTAATAATGATCTTTAATTATATTTCTCCTTAGCTAATGTTTAAAAGAAATTTTTTTTGTCATTTTTAAAATATTATTTTGAATCAATCCTTTTTTCACCAGATTGCATCTTTAATACTTATTTAAAAATGTAATTCAATATTAAACAGCATAATTCAACATTTACTTATTTAATTAACGCACTTCTTGCTTTAAACACGATTTTATTTCTACACGATTGAGATCTTTTGAAGAGAGAATTCATTAATTACACATCACTTCTGCGAAATCATACAGTGAAAATGAATTATATATTGATTGTGTAAAAACTGTAGTTATACACTAGTCGTAGAAAAACAATTTTTAAACAATTGTATAACAGATTTAATTATGCGATCGGAATTATGTAATCGTTTCTTGGAAAAGATAGCTTTGTCCATGGTTTGTTAATTTCCTCGACATTTTATCTATTTTAGAAATGATATTAGCTATTGTCACTTTTAAGAGAATGGCAAGTGTTGTACCACGCGTTCTTAGTTGCCACGGATACGTCTGACGCATGGCAAAGATACCTGTATATATCGATATGTGTATATATATATATATATATGTGTGTGTGTGTGTGTGTGTGTGTGTGTGTGTGTGTGTGTGCGTGTATATAT
>NW_017259300.1:2757900-2764754 GCF_001594045.1 Atta colombica
TTTAACAATTTTATGAGAAAATTATTTTATGAGAAAATTACATTAATAGATTTATATTTATTAAATATAAACATTAATCTGTAAGTTATCATTTCTAAATCCATTGAAGAGAGATGGCTTAAGCTGATCTAAGCCGAAACGTTCTCCTATTATTATAATTTTCTTATGAAATACATTGTAATTTGATAAGACAATAAACATCGAGTTTAATTTATTGCTCTTCATAATTGAAGTTTTAATATTCATAATCAATTCTTATATTCAAGACCGTCTTAAATTCTGTCTTGAGGTGTCATGAACCAATCAGAGGACCGCAGCGTTTTAAGACATTACTTAAGATGGTCTTAAAATAAGAATTGACTACGCATACCGGCTTAAATATTAATTCGCTATAAGCTTTATATAGACACTTATTTTCAAATAACATTAGCATGTCATGCAAAATACATATATTTGTAAATTAGAAATTATAAAATAACACTAAACTAATAAGTTTAGCCTAGATTCTTTTAATTGAACAAATTTAGAAATATATAACATGTAGTACAGACGATAGAAGTCAACGCTGGTTATCCATTAGTGTAATTTTTAATATTAAATATATAAACCTTGATTATAGAAAGATTATATGTTTCATGGGTTTCTTTCGTGTCCAGATCCATTCTTGGAATGCCAACGTTTCGTGAACTTTGCAGTTCACTTCATCAGAGGAGCAGCCTAATACTGAGTTGTTCCTCTGGATCGTCCCTTTTATATATTACGCTACTTGTGGAGTGGTGGAGGATATAAATCTTGATTTTCTATTCATGATTTGAGTCTTCATCAACAATTTTTCCTCCTAACACAACGGTTGGATTATTGCATTATAAATTAAATCTCTAGCGATTCAATTTTTTGAGAGAAAAAACGTTGGAAATTTAATTTGTAATGCAATAATCCAACCGTTGTGTTAGGGGGGAAAGATTGTTGATGAAGACTCAAACAATAAATAGAAACGTCCAAAGTCAAGATTTATATATTTAATATTAAGAATTGCGCTAATTGATAACCAGCGTTGATTCCTATCGCCTATACTACATATTATATATTTCTAAATTGTATATTTATAAAGTTCTTCATCTAAATGATGAATTTAAAAAAATAGAAAGATCTCAATTTCGCAATTTTTTATCGTTCTCTATAAAAAACGAAAAATTATTATATGTAGTTATATTATACGTTGTTTAATCGCTAATTCGACTTTAAGGATCCCCTTAAGCATAGGTAAACAAAGATCACATTCGATCATAATAATCTTAAATCTGGAAACATAGTAGTGATATTTCGGCGCTTTAGGCGCGTTAAAAATATATTCGATTTCTGTGAAATTCAATCGTAACGGTTACCAGAGCAACAAAAATATAAATTGCTAGTGTTTTTTTCCAGGGTAGCTCATGGCCGGCTTCTAAATTTATCGTGTTTAAATAAAAAATTTAATTAAAATTTCGATTTGATTTCATCCAAATTTTCATTGTATAACATCAAGAAAAGTTCAATTAAAAAAATCAAAATGGTATGGAAAAATAAAATTACGTTTTCGTTAGTCTTGAATCTGAAAAAAATTACAAGACTCTATGAAGTATGAATTAGATAAAGTGTATCATCAAAATTTTGCAGTTAAACGTAAAATACGTTATGTGATTTACAGCGCGAGTGTATATCAATACATGTGGGCCAAGCGGGCGTCCAGATGGGTAATTCCTGCTGGGAATTATATTGTCTGGAACACGGCATCCAGCCGGACGGGACCATGCCATCTGACAAAGCATCCGGTTCGAATGATTGCTTCAACACCTTTTTCAACGAGACAGGCTCCGGCAAGATGGTACCGCGTGCTGTGATGATTGATCTCGAACCGACTGTTGTTGGTCAGCTTATTATAATTTATCACATACACACACACACACACACACACACACACACACACACACACAGAAAAAATTATTTATTAATAATAATAATAATAATGTTTTAATTATTTATAATAATGATATTATAATTATTTATAATAATAATAATATTATTATATAAACATTTTATATAATCGTTTTGGCACAAAATATATATCTATGGCTTGAAAATTATTATTCCAGATGAAATTCGGATGGGAACATACAAACAATTGTATCACCCAGAACAATTAATTACTGGCAAAGAAGATGCTGCCAATAATTATGCTCGCGGTCATTATTCCATCGGGAGTGAGATTATCGAGTCCGTGATCGACCGAATACGCAGACTGACCGATCAATGCACCGGTCTGCAAGGTTTCTTTGTTTTTCATTCATTTGGAGGTGGCACGGGGTCGGGTTTCACTTCTCTGCTTATGGAAAAGCTGTCCGATGATTACGGCAAGAAAAGTAAATTGGAATTTGTCATATATCCGGCACCACAAGTGAGTTCAGAAAAATTAGATCAATTTACACATTTTTGCAGGAGAATCTAATAATTAGTTCTCGCTTTATTTTATGAGAAATGATGAGATTAAAATAAATTGAAGAATAGAATCTTTTTTTAAATTAAATTTCTAAATAAATATTTTACAGTAATAAAGTATAGCGATCAAGATTAATAAAAATAAAAATAAGCGATATCATACTTAGCGAATTAATTAATTCTTTCTGTCTCATCTTATGAAAGATAATGAGATTAAAACAAACTGAAAAATAATTTTTTTTTTCTTAAATTTTTAGGTAAGTATTTACAATGATCAAGATTAAGGCCTGGTTTTACCAATGTAAGATTAACTTTAATCTCAATTTAACTTATTGTTATCTTTTTCTCTTTAGTTCTAAGAATTAGAAAAAGATAAAGAATGAATTGAACCGAGATTAAAATTAATTAGGAACCAAGACTAATAAAGATAAAAATATAATAAAATAAATTTTAAAATTAATCTCTCTATCTATAAATCACGAGATCTGGAAACACATGATCTTATAAAATATAATAATAATTCCGAATAATAATAATTTCTGTTAAAAAAATACACTCGATTATTTTCAGGTATCTACCGCTGTGGTGGAGCCTTACAATGCGATATTAACAACACACACGACAATCAGTCACTCTGATTGCGCGTTTATGGTGGATAATGAAGCGATTTATGATATTTGTCGACGCAAGCTCAGCATCGAGCGACCTTTGTATGCAAATCTGAACCGGCTGATCAGCCAAGTGGTCTCGTCGATCACAGCATCCTTGAGATTCGACGGCGCTCTAAACGTCGACTTGACCGAATTCCAAACGAATCTGGTGCCCTATCCCCGTATACATTTTCCCTTGGCGACCTATGCGCCGGTAGTATCCGCCGAAAAGGCTTATCACGAAGGCATATCAGTCGCAGAAATTACCTCCGAATGCTTCGAGGCCACAAATCAGATGGTCAAGTGCGATCCACGCGAGGGCAAGTATATGGCTTGCTGCCTCCTGTATCGTGGGGATGTCGTGCCGAAAGATGTCAATGCCGCGATCGCTGCTATGAAGGGAAAGAGTTACATCCGTTTTGTCGATTGGTGTCCCACAGGTTTCAAAGTTGGAATCAATTATCAACCGCCCACCGCTGTACCAGGCGGTGATCTTGCGAAGGTATTGTCGCATGTAAATCATTTCTTAGAAGTCTTATTTTAATGTTGATTCTTTTATTATTAAAATGAAAATTTGTTAATTTAAACATCTTTTAGATAATTTATTTCAAATTAATGAAATTCAAAATAGAATTCTCTTGAATAATTTTATGTTTTCGAAAGATACCATGGAAAACATTATATTTTAATTATATATAAAATTATAAGTAGAATTTTATCTTAAAATCTAATGAAAATTATATTGTAAAAAATTTATTTCAAAATTTATATTAATGCTTAAATTCAAATTATATATAATTGGAATTTTAATTTATAATTTTTTTACATATAATAATTGTAATAATTATTAATTTATTACATAACAGAATTTCTAATCCACAATTTTATATAGCCACGTATATACCGAACACGAATGTTCAGACATTCGTGTTTGTGTTTGTGAGTAGTTTATTCTTTTTCTTGATTGCACCGAATACTAGCATTCGATCAGATTCGATCTTTGTTGCACATAGCAATTAAACTTGTGCAACTTTTATGTAACGAATAACAATACAAAGTTTTGCGTTCGCTGTTCGTTCGCTAAGTGTATACGTGGCTTTATATAATAATTGTATATAATAATTAGCAATTTATTATGTAACGCTGATATTATAATCGTAATATAATCATATTATACATATATATTATATTTATCATAAACAGTTATGTTATAATTATTAATTTCTTACTTAAAATTGATATTATGTAACAATTATATCATACTTAGATATTAATATTTACATCAAATGGATAACTTGCAGGTTCAACGAGCTGTCTCTATGCTATCTAATACGACAGCTATAGAAGAAGCATGGGCTAAGCTTAATCGCAAATTCGACCTAATGTACAACAAGCGGGCATTTGTTCACTGGTATGTAGGAGAAGGTATGGAAGAACTCGAATTCGCGGAAGCACGTGAGGATCTCGCGGCACTTGAGAGGGATTACGAGGAAGTCGCCCTCGAATCGCCGTCTACACCGGATACACCATTTGAATATTAACGCATTTTTTAAAAATTTTTTGAAATAGGCCGGTATATTCTCTTTTTCGCTACCCGACAACAAGACGAAAATTATAAAAGAAATGTCACAGCGCTTATGTAAAATTTTGTGTAGAAACATATTTTATGTTTATATTCTATTATAATTGTTACAATATATTATAGAAGAGCATTTTTTGTAAAAGTCACATTCCTTGTAGAGCAAGTATAAAAATAGATGTTGCATCTACTTCACAATTAATATTTCATTTAGTATCTAGAAATGAAATATATCTTTTTTTATACAAAATAGGAGGAAACCTTCATGTAGACATTCTGGATAATGAATGCGATGCATCAAATTCGATAACTCATGCATCCCTTTAATTTCTTCTTCCTGCTGGAAGGAAATTTCGACATACTTAATTAATATTACTTCGGGGCAAAAAAAATATATCTAGAGAGACAAATAAAAATAATTCTTTACATTAAAAAATTTATTGACTCAAAATAATACATACTTATGTAATATATACAATATTTGTTTGTTTATTAACTTTTTTTTGGTATTAATATTTATAAAAGTATTTCAATAAAATTTCCTTTATAGATACATCGTATTCATTGCACTTGGATAGTAATTGTATATAGAAGGAATTATGCCAAAGTTTAAAAAAATGTAATACATTATGTAACAAATATAGCAATTTGTTATTAATACTAAAAATCGACGATATTAAAACTACATGTAACTTCATACTTTTAGGATCGGAAGTTATTTCATCTTCGGATAAACTGTGGTAATTAACTTATTGGATAAACGAAAGAGTAAAAGAGTAGTTTTTAAAGTAAAACATAGTTGAAGTTCATTGAAAGGTGGAACAACTTAGCCTCAAGTCATCAAAAACGTTCAATAAGATAAACACAAATAATTTTATTTCTATTGATATTTTTGTTATCGCAGAGAAAATAAATCAATAGCATATTCGGTTAGACGCACTAGTACGCACTAGTATGCACATTAAAGATATTGTATACTGATTTAATATGAGGGTAAAAATGAAATGCAAATATTTTGAATTATAAAATATATATTTTATTTAACAACATAACAAAGTGTGTTGAAGATATTATGATTTAACTATTTTCTTTATTTATATTACACACACATCTTTGCGTCAATTTGTATAATCACTTCATCTGCACAATGAGTGCGTCCAATCGAATTCGCTAGAAATGTAACATGGAGACAAACCTTACACACATACATACATACATATATGTATATATATATATATGTGTGTGTGTGTGTGTGTGTGTATATATACATACGCACACATGACAAATATAAAGTGCATCCAATGTCATCTTTCATTAAGTTCCTAAAAAAAAAGTTACATAACTTTGGATGCTTTGATTGAATATCACTATTAATTGAATGCATTTGTTACGTTAGTAGATTACAACACTTCATTCACATTCTTCAAGTGATTCATAAATTTTTTTAGAGTTCTATTAACGTTCTATTAACATTTACATTAAATCATGATAAAGCCAAAATTTCATAATTCTATATGGTTCAGTAATAATTAAAATAAATTTAATATAGTTGATATCAGAGAATGGAAAGTTACTTTTTTAAAATAATAAGTTAAGCCAGCGACACATGATGCTTGTTTTCCTGCTGGATTGCTAGCTAGATTAGAATCTTGCCATCGTATTGGGTGCGGTGCTGTCAGTGTTAGCTAACAATCCAGCAGAAAAACAAGCATTGTGTGCCGCAAGCTTTAGTTACTTGTTACAATTACCGTTATTTGAGAAAGTAACTTTTCGTTACTTTTCCATTAGTTTTTTAGAATCGACGATCACCAATCACAGCGAACGAGTTTATGGACTTTATAGTTTCATGCACTATGAATGACTTGTGTCTGATCGTGTGCAAAGTAATGATAAATGTAACTGTAAAATTCATTATCATTATAAAAAAAAATGTAAGTAGTAATTTCATTATCATTACAATTACCAAAGAAAAAAAGGAATGCAATTATCAGTAAAATTACTAAAAAAGTAATTTGTAACTGTAACTTCCATTCCCTAGTTGATATAACGGAGCTGACGAAAAATTGTATGTAAATCATATGTAGCGTATGAACAATTCTTGGATGAAGGTATAGCTCTATCGGAAAATAAAAGTATTATATATATATATA
>NW_017259300.1:2764854-2766140 GCF_001594045.1 Atta colombica
TATATTATAATGTACATGTTATTATACATATGAGTAATTCATCCTATTATACAAGCAGCGTTGGTATCGGTTTTTTCCCAGGCCATGCCTCTTTGGCGTATTTCTTCTTCTTCGGTTCCATTACTCGCGGCTCCGTCGTACCTGGTATGTGCTCTTGTACATGCGGCACTTCCGTCTGTATCTGATTCGGCGTCATCTCCACCTCGGGTGCCGGATTAGGTAGCGCGATGCCAAGCCGCGATGTAAGAGCCGTAGAAAACGGATTTATCGAAGACATCGATGATGGTGTAAACTGCTCGGGAGGTAAATCGTGATAGAGTTGTGGAGTGGTAGACGTGGGTTGCATATGTTTCAGAGGATTGTGATCTTCCGCCAAGGATATAAGACCACCTTCCATACGCATTCTCTGTAATTATGAAACATATTCCTTTAATATGAAATTAAATAATTACAGCTAGTTATAGTTATTTAATTGTTATTTAATATTAAATCAAGCAATTTTGTAATCATGCAATTATTTCTCCTGAGAACCTTGCAAATGGCTCACCTTACTAGGAACAACTGTCGTTTGTACAAGATTACGAAATCTTCCAACTGATGGATCAACATCTTCCGGATTGATTACTTCTTCGTCATCATTGAAGGTGATTCCCTTTTTCTTTCGTTTACGCGTTGGTTTATGCATTTCGTCATCTGTTATGCCAAGCATAGAGATCCGTCGATTATGAGCTGTGTTAAATTCTGTTAAATTCTGAAAAATTACAATAGACTGAGTCACATTTAGCAGAAAATTTAGATGTTTTAACAATTTAATATATCACATATTCGATACATACATCTAATTCTGTTTCTGTTTCTGGCAATCCCAGCAAACCACCAGCGTCCATATCTTCAGATAATTTCTCCAATTCTTCGATAATAGGTCGGGCACCAGTTTGAGGTCTTTCTCTTATTATGTAATATCGAGTAGATGCCCCAAAGTGAAATGTACTGTCAATTGGTAACTGAGTTGGTTTATGTGCTTCCAAACGTAGATTTCCGATAAAGGTTCCATGTGCTGCAAAAAGTTATCAAGCTCATCTACTTAAAAATGCATAATTCTATAAAAGAATATATTAAACTTTCTATAAATAAATTTCAAATAATTTTATAAATAAATATCTTATAAATAAAAATATTATAAATATTAAAATTTTTTTCTTAAACCCGTTTCTTCCCGTCCTATTTAAACGATAGCATCGTTTTAATTTCCTTCTCTACATATAAATATTTTATATATACATATA
>NW_017259300.1:2766240-2771770 GCF_001594045.1 Atta colombica
GAAATGGGTTAACATCAATTTTCAACTTATTTAAAAAAAAAAAGAGAACTTTGATATTCAATTTTAATTGAAAATCTTTCTTAAAAGAAGAGTATAGGTTTGTTTGCGTCACATGCTCCAATATGCTCCTGTAGCTCTTTTTCATTCCAATGCCCTCATTAGAGTGAGTAAGAACTATGGCAGGAACATGTGACTGCCATGACTGCATTTGATTTGATTGCTTTAAAATCATTAATCTGTCTTTATTATTTAATTAGTAAATGTAAAACGGATAAGATAAAACAGAACATAAAAGAATGCTGAAAAAACACACACTAAAAGTATCCAAATCAAACACAGCCTATATCTTAGCCAATGTAAGCTCTGTACTTACTACTTCCCAGATCAACCAAAAATGCTCGATTCAGATGCTTGTGATAAACAAGAGCCGCATGAACGCGAGAACAAGACGCATGATCAATGCAGAAGTCATTCAGCTGTTGATTGCGACCAAATAGATAACACTTCTTTTCATCCACCATGAGTTTCTAATAAAGTAAGGTCTATGTGATACTTGGTTCATACAAGAATTCAATTACATATCATACAACTAGTAAAAATAACAAAAATGAATGAATTTATTAGAATATTTCTAATTTTATTTATCAACGCCTAATTGCTTATTTTTGTAATTTCATCTTGTTTCGAGACATATAATTGACCTCCAACTCACACGAGTAAGACTACAATTCGAAAGTACTATCTGAATGTTAACAATGTCACTTTATTCATCGAATGTTAAACAAGGATAAAATTAGATTCAGAGTATGCTCCATTTGCTTACAATGCTTGCAGGTATTATTTATCCTTGTTATTTGATAAAAGAATGATATGATTTCCATGAGCATCAAATAGATTGTGAACATCAAATAGAACAAATCTTTGGAGGCACTCAAATAATATTTTCAAATGAGTTCTAATAATAGAATTCCAAGGGAATGATATGTCACTAAAGATACAGCTGATGTATATCTTGTATTGCCCCTACCTGTATCAACTTGTCATTCTTTAACACGTCCAGATGCAACCCCACCGGTGGCTTACCAGCCCTGAAAGAGATTATTAATGTGTATACACGAAAATCGTGTATACACAAAATCGTTCCAATATACACTGCCAGTGCATACTATCTAATTCTATCGTTTATATTATGTATACTAGATTTTTAGTGTGGGAACGCGATTGAAATGTATCCAATATATCGCTAGCAGACATTCCCAGCCTTGCCGCGCGACGACAAACAATTCGAAACGTGCGATTCCATAAACAATAAACAGAATTGAATGATCAAGTTACGTCGCAAATGAGGAAGCTTTGAAACGTACCAGTTTGGAACCTCGTAATGGTTAGCCATTGTCGTCTACAACTTGCACGAACAATTCAAACAATCTCCCTCACTGCATTATTATAAGTGCGAGCGAAAACATAAATAATAACGGGCCATAATGGGCGATTCTTTCTGAACTATATCAGAATGCAAAAATGTACATACGAAAACAAATTAACAAATCCCGTCAGCAAAATACTATTACGAGAATGGAATCCTAAAGATCCTAGAAATCAAAGGCGTCGTTGAATCGGTTAGGTTAGTCGTCATCGCCATTATTTTTCAATATGATTGTCTGATTGGCTGTCTAAGGGTGTGTTCTATTTCACGTATGATGTGCATGATGTTATTTTTAGTATTGTTTAGTAGAATTTCTATCAGATTTGGAAATTTTTTTCTTCTTATTGGAAGATTTTTTGAAGGTACAAAAAATTTAAGAGAATTTTCAGGTGATTTTTGAAGAGGAAAATACAAAAAAGCCTAAAATACAGCTAAAATATTGAGAAAATCACAATATAAAATTATTTTGAACAGACTTGGCAACAGTGCCACATCTATTTTGTAAAACTGCAGATAAAATCATAGTGTCAAAAATTAATGTGATATGTATTTATGCTAACAAGAACTGCCAAGATTGAAGAATATCAATTAGATCGGTATGTTACTTGTATGTTCCTTTTTCACTGGCACAACCACCATGACGTCATAACAGTCTATCTGTCACAATCGTTCTGTCACTACTGTCAGTAGTATCAGCGCAGTACTGTGATTAGTGATATCGAATTTCAGATTTCGAAGCAGCATAATATCGACAATACTTCGACGTAGGCGACAATACTTCGTCCTGTCCTCTTGGACACTCTTGGAGAGATTCATTGAAGCTCAATCGAGGATCTAGAAACTCGTGGCACTCAGTTTGTCCTGTCACAAATAAAATATTACTCTGTGTAGAGCGGCGAGCGACACACAGGAATCGAGAGAATCGCGCGGATCGCGCGTACAGGTTAATGCGTTCGTCTAGGGCGAGTCTTGATTGACGGATACAGAGATGTCATTCAAAATCGGACAACGCGTCGAGGTCCCCGTGAAGGAATGCCAAGGCGTGATCGCCTATATCGGTTATCCGGCGTTTGCGTCGGGTAAATGGATCGGCGTGATACTCGACGAACCAAAGGGGAAAAACAATGGCAGCGTCAAGGGACAGGTGTACTTCAAGGTAAATCAACAGAGAAACATACCGATACTTAAGGGTGACCTCGACCAAACTCTAATTAACTTCGATTGACGATTGATTTAACTGGCAGAATTGCTTGCAACAAAAAATTTTAAATTATAAATATTTCACTTGTCTTTATAATCTGTTTTTTTAAGTGTTGAACGATAAAAGATAATTCTAATATTAATGAAATGATATGAATATTATTTGATAAATTACCACTAATTAAGTTAATTGGAATTTAACAGAAGTTTGTATACAATCAATGACAATTATATTTATTTTTTCTGAGAAAGAACAGATTGTTTCTGTTACAGTGAATCAATCACACACATTTGCATTATATTAGAATATAGTACTAAAAGTTGCCATATATGAAATTACAAAATTAACCATTCGATGACAATGTTGAATTTTAGAGTAGGATTACGCTGTATATCTCAAGATTATGTTATAGCAGAAGATCTTTTTTTAATCTTCTATTAGATTATATTAGAACTCTTTTTCACTTTAAACATATATCTATCTTCCTTCAAATTCCAAAAATATACACTAGTTCAGTCACAAAAAAACGGACCGAGTTTTATTTACTTATGAAGGTAGAAAAAAAAGCATATTTATGTTGTTTATTTTTATTGTCACAGTGCGCAGAGAATCATGGTATGTTTGCACGCCAAACGCAACTTATTCTATTGGACGAAGCTGGCAATAGAACTGAGCCTGTTAGCCCATCATCTGCAGGCAGTAATGCCACGACACCTGATGATAGCGCCGCTAGAGCCAGGAGTCGATTAAATAGGTAAGTTGTTAAATTTAAATATCAGATTGCATTGAAAAATTTTGGTTAGATTTAAAAAAGAAACGTTCTTAAATAAAAAATATATATAATTTTTTCTATAACAAGTGCAGTAAACTGTAAATATTATCAGCGTACTACAATAATAGATTATTTTAATTTTACTATTAAATATAAATGCTGTAGAGTATTTTGACACTTTTAGAATAATATACTATCTTTTAAAATGTAAGCAGAGTATAAATTATGCGTTTGGCTTTGCGTCGAGACACTACTGTGTCTCCAGATTTCCAAGATCTCCAAATTTGTATCAAAAAGTAATCTGTTCATTGTCAAATTCAGTGTGATTTATAAATTTAAAAGAAAGAATATTTGAACTTATGTATTTTTACAATTTTCATGCTAGCATTAGTATGCGTCGAAGGAATGAGCCTACAGCGTAAGTTTTCCATTTTGTGATAATATCAATGTAAAAAAAATATTTCGTTATTTTGCCATAGAATTTCTTGTATAAATAAATAGGCGAATAGGCGAGTATAATGTAATTAATAAAGTCTTAAATATAATTATATGCTGCTCATAAAAGTGTACGGAGAAAAACATCTCCTGCGAATGTTACTCGCCAGCAAACTGACAAACTTTCTGGGTAAGATTACTGCAAGCTAAATTTTAGCAAACGGAATTTATGTCAGCAAGGTGTATTTTTTGATCTTTACTGCTTATAGAAAATCACAATTATCTCATAATTCTGTCAAAATGCCAATCTCCCACTATTGAACATCTAAACCATTCTGCAGCCTTAAAGCACAAACAAGTTGCTAATATGCCTGTTATGTATAGCTTTTACAATATGCGTATTTATTTTCAGTTAATAAACAATTAGCGATTATTTCTGTTGTGCTTGTTATCGTGTCACGAAAATTGCACTGCTAAATATTGCAAGCATTTTATTTATTAATTTAATTTAAATTTACATTTTTATAAGATATTTATATTTTTTTCATATTTTTCATAATGTGTCAAAACTTTTTACGGACATATAATTATGTGAATATATTGTTACAATATTTTTACTGCGATTTTTATTATTTTATATGCAGGTTTTTATTTCTTCATTTCTTTATTTTAACATAAATAATATAAGTTTAAGTTAGAGTTTCCATCGCGATTGATGCTTTGCGGCCAGCTTAGTACAGCAAATGTATACAGTATCCTCCATAAGTCTGAGAATCCTATGTTTTACAGGCTTATAAATAATTATTTAATTGAAAAAAGATGAAATAAAAATAAAAGTACATATATACATATATTATCTATAACGTATGTACTGAAAGCAAAAAGTATTCGTACAAGGAAATTTTTTATAAAAAAAATCTTATTTGTAAAAAATAAACATTAATTAGCAATTTTATACAATAAATATATTCTGTTTTAACATAAACAAACGAGCTTCGCATGTATTCCTAATTTTAGAAGCTAAATTTCTCGATTGTACGAATACTTTTTGAGCATCAAAATAAGAATTTTTAATTTTCGCTTATTTTTCAGATGATATATATATATTTTCTATAATTAATACACATCTTTTTAGTATATATAATTTTAAGAAACATATCTATTTTATTATTATGAATAAATTGTTAATTACTCATCAAGAAATAATCGTCAATTAAACGTCGAATCGACGTCGAATTGATGTTGAAATCATTGTATCGATATCGATTCGACATCAATTTGATGACTCATTTCTCGCTAGATAATATTTTTAAAACTAAAGTTTTTTTAAAAAAATATTTTTTCTGATTTTTCTCTTTTTTAAAAGATTTTTTAAAAAATATTTTCTGTACGAATACTTTTTATACTCACTGTATGTATTTTTATTTCATCTTTTTTCAAAGATTTTTTTAAAGATTTAATAATATGCTATTAAAATATGGAATTTAATTAAAATTTTAATTAAAAATGATTTATTCGAACTCTAATTCTTCGGGGCCATTTTACAATTTTTACGGTTTGAAATCAACTTGCGATCCAAATAGTTTACCACTTTTGTAGAAACCGTTAAACTACAATTAAATGATCTGTGTATATACAACGAACACAAGTACGACAAACAAGTGACAATATATATATATATATATATATAATAAAA
>NW_017259300.1:2771825-2779429 GCF_001594045.1 Atta colombica
ATATATATATATATATAAACAATACACCAAAGCACGAAATTCAATCTTGAGCACTTTGATGCTATGAAATGATTGTCCAACATATTTTCGGCATGTACAAGCTAGGTGTTCTAGATAAATGTTTATCGTCATTTAGATGTCTTACAAAGTATTTAAACCAAAACATGTATAGATCTGCCATATAATGGCTTTCCTGTAAAACATAGGGTGTTCCCAAAATTATAGAGGGTACTATACAAAAATATAATTTATTAAATATCGTTAATTATTTCGTGTTATTTTTTACAGTTCTCGATTATCCTTATCTGGCAGTAGAACATTATTAAGTGCCCCAAGTACAGAAAGCCTAACTGGATCATTGCACGAACGTAGAGACGGCGGCGAGTCATTAATCCCAGCACCAACATCGACTTCGAAGCGTGCCTCATTTGTTGAGGTAAGATGTACTATAAATTGCAATAAAAATTATAAAAACTTTACTTATACCAATATATACATAATATATTTTCTATATCTTACTATTTATATTAATTAAGTAATAAGTGCAAAAAAATTATCTATAAAAAAATGTTATTCAGAAGATTTAAGGCATGACGTACATATGATGAATGATGTAATTTCTGTGAACAAATTAGCTACTGTATTTTTATGATATATTTTCATCGTTTTTGACTAACAAATAGGTGATCTGATATTTTCAAATCTGTAGGTTTTTTTAAATATTTGTATGTTTCTTACATTCACATGCAAAGAATATCCTATTCTGTGACTCGGCCAATTAAATATAATTGTGCACGTCTGACCGAAAAGTGTGTTTGAATAAGGTAGAAATTAATGACGAAAATTAAAAGAAAAGGAGTGTAAATTTGTAAAATCAAGTCAGAGAATTCCATTGGCATAGAATGATTCATATGGGAATGCACGTACGTGTTTCAGAAGTCCCCTAGCACGAGCTCGCCTCCCGGCAAAAAGCCAAAGGCCCAAGATGATCAAAATAATGTAATTAATACTCATTAATTGTAATATCTCAACTTTTTTAATACATCACCTTTCTAATATCTTGTTCTTTCTCATACTAGCTGTTTGTCGATCATAAAGCATCAACACATATTTTTCGTAACAAAAACAGTGTCATTGCACTTTTAACGGATATATCCGTTCATCCTTAGTGGATTATCAATTTATTAATGATATATTAGGGTCATATTCCGTAACAATATTCCTTAACAATGTTATTATTGAATTATTGTCGTTAGTAAAAAAAACTTTCTTATTCTATAACAACAAAATAGCGACGAAAATTGTTGTAAATTCAATGACAGCCGGAAACTTTATGGAATAAGTTGGAATGGATTTCAATTAGGGAATTATTTTGTTTTTCCTAGAAAATACAATAAAAATCTAGTTAATAATCAAATAATTCCATAATACATATCTTGGAGAGAGGTGTTTGTTATGTTGAATTTATGACAATTTTATTAGTTTTTTATTAATGAATAACAGTTATCATTTATAGAAAAGAAAAAATTGTTCACTAATGACAATTGTAAAACAATAATATCATTAAAAATTACAGAATAGGACCCTTAATTTTGGTTTACTCTTTGCATTATGTTTAATTATACATCAGCTTCATTAACTGAGTTCTATGATGCTTCGATAGTTTACGATACACAATGGGGAGGTATGTTCTGCATCGCCTCGTCCTTCCACGGTTAGGAATTGAATTCCCCTCGTGTTTGTGTTACAAGCTTATAATAATACTAACATTTAGCACGGATGGGTTTTATATATCTTCAAGGTGTAGCTTTGCCTGATCAGTAATTTTTTCAGAGTTATAATTGTCAAAAGTTAATGAGGATATGCAAATAAACACATGTGTAAGTCGTTAGGACCTAATAGATAAGATAGTATCAATGCTCTGACTTTAGTTATATCCTGTGTAAATGTATCACATAACACGATTCAACTCATCAACTGGATCTTCCTCTATATATTCGTTAGTACTAATAGAAGTTTCGGTGTAGCTTGTTGGTGTTTTGCTATTGCAACTAATCTCTCATTTATCACCATGAAACAGACTAATTTTATAATATCCGATTGTAAATACAGAAACAACGACATTATCGTAACATCATATACGGATTCTCATATATAGGTAATGTGGGGTGTTTTTTTCATTGCCGCATTTTGAGAATAATTACGTTATCTTTGTTTGCCATTCATATACCGTTTAGTTATACCTAGTGTGTATATGCGTTTCAAGCACAGGTACACAGGTCCAGAGGACTTTGAAGAAACTCTTTGGCGACACACAATTCTTTTATGCGATAATAAAAAGAACACCCAACGGTACAAAATGCAAATGTATCTTATTCTTTTCCCTTTCTGTAATCCAGACAGGTTTTGTAGAAACGTTGAAACCGCAATTCGTACCCGGTCAAGTCATGGCAGGGTCAGCAGCGGCTGCAAACTTAGTAGAAGAAAAATTGTCACACTTGCAACTTGTGCAAGAAAACGATAATTTAAAATCTCAGGTAAATTTCGTTTACAATAATTTTGATCTTTTTTTTTTACTGTTCCTTCATATAAAATTATTTACCTTGTTGTGTAAAATTATGATGTACATACATATACAAATTGTAGGTACGTGATCTTACTGAGAAAGTAGAAACGCTGCGTGTAAAACGAATGCAAGACAAGGAAAGGATAAAAGATTTCGAAAAAACGAAACTTCAAGTTGAACAGCTTCTTGAATTTAAGGCCAAAGTTATGGAAAGTCAAGTGAGTATATATAATAGGTAAAGATATGATAAAGATCTTTATTTAACGAGTTTACTTTTTTAATTTTCAAAAATAAATTTCTTAATTTCTATTTATGTTATCAAAGGCAAGTCTACAAAGAGAACTTCAACGAGCTCGACAAGAAGCCAGAGAAGCTCATGTAGCAAGGGAACAATATCAAGAAGAAATGTCTGATCTTGCAGAAACAGTAGAAATGGCTACATTAGATAAAGAAATGGCGGAAGAAAAGGCTGAAACTCTCCAAATCGAGTTAGAGCAACTTAAGGAAAAATTGGAGGAACAAACATTAGATCTAGAGATATTACGTACAGAAATGTCTGAACGGGTATAATATTTTATTTTTATAATATTTAATTTTTATAAAGGTTTTGTATCTTTCTTATTTGATATATATTTAAATAACATTATTATTTTCGCAAATTAGGCAGCCGGCGGTGGATCAACTACGGGAACTTCGAGTTACGAAGTAAAGCAATTGGAACAACAAAATAATAGGTTGCGTGAAACGCTCGTGAAAATGCGCGATTTATCGGCGCACGAGAAACACGAATTCCAAAAATTGCAAAAGGATATGGATCAGAAAAAATCTGAGATCTTGGAATTAGGTCGCACGAAAGAAAAATTGTCGGCGCGGGTCGAAGAAATGGAACATCAGATAGCAGATCTACAAGAACAAGTATATTATTTATATCACATATTATTTATATAACATTATTTATAATAACATCAATTTGTATATAATAACTAAAAATCAATATGCTTAGACTAAAAATTTTAAAACAAATTAAATGATAAAAGCTACGATGTTATGGAGGATGTTAAGTGCTAATAAATGAATTTTATTATTACAATAATTCAATACATGCTATACGTTCGATCCTCATTAAATCATTCTCAGTAACATAAAAATATATAAATAAAAAAGGTCACAAATTACAAAAGTATCGAATAACATGTTCAAATATAATTTAATAACAATTCCTATAATTAAAATTACGAAGAATCTACTTCTCTCGTCATTCCTCCAATATTCCTCGGCATGTAGTGATAAAGATACCTCTGTCCAATCAATTTCTCTTCGCAATCGCAAGTCAATTATTAAAAAATAAAATATATAAAAATTAAATTTATGCTTAAATGTTTCTTTTAGGTCGATGCAGCGTTAGGAGCCGAAGAGATGGTCGAGGTATTAGGCGAGAGGAAAATGGCGTTGGAGGAAAAAGTGGCTGAACTGGAAGAGGCTGTTGCAGATTTGGAAGCTCTGCAAGTACGTAGTCCCTATACTTTGTATTGCAAGAAACATATATAATCTATAATGTATAACGAATAATATACTGCAAATCTGTTCAGGATATGTCAGATCAACTGGCTGAATCGTCCAAAGAATTAGAGCTGGAACTTCGCGAGGAATTGGATCTTGCACTTGGAGCAGCGCGCGATGCCCAGCGACATCGGGACGCCGCGCTGGAGACGTTGGCGGATCGTGAATTAACTATTACAAAGTTCCGTGAACTTACGCATCAGTTGCAAGAACAATGTTTGCAGTTGCAGCAACGAGTACAGTCAACAGAATCTACCAAGACTAATGTTCGAGGTAACATAGGAAATATAGGATAGAAATATATAAAATTTTATTGACTAAGTTATTTTTTTTATAAATTCTCATATCATTTATGATTTAGGTGCGGACCAACAACTTGCGGAAATATTAGACTTCCAGAAGACATTTGCCGAGACTCGAGCACAAACTAAAGCGGTCGATCTTGAATTACGTCGCTTAGATGCTGAGGAAGCGCGAAACCATGTGTGCTATTTGCTATCCTTCATGCCTCCTGCATTTTTGACTCGCGGTGGAGATCATGACGCAATATTGACGCTCTTATTAATACCGAGAATGACACAAAAAACGGAGATATTAATTTCGCAAGTTCGAGAAAAGTACAGATCGATTGAAAAGATAGACAGGTACTACTAATCTTATTTTCGCGTAAGCTATTTAGATTATTTGTACAATATTCAATTTTTTTTATTACAGAACTTCTGTAGTGAGAGGTCACTCGATAGCACAATATTCATTTAGATCTCGTTTGTGCTCGCATATGTATGCCTTACAAACCACTTTGGGTTGCTTTGAGTCAGCTTTAAACTCATGCAATTCGGAAATGTTACTTAAAGCGGGAGCGGCTTATCCGGAAATGGCGGCGCAGGAAAAGTCTTTAGACTCATTGATAGAACTGGCTAAGAGAGATCAGTTGGACGAGAATTTGCCGATGGACGCGATCGAGAAATGTTGCGGATACTTTGCCACAATGTTCTCCGTGCTCTTCAGTGAAAATATAGCTGTTAATCAGGCACGTTTAATCGTGAATGGCACGAGAACTTTAGGCAATACATGCGATGCCATAGCTACTGATGCTGCGGCGATTAAAGTACTGATACAAGGAGAAAGTGCTGATATAGGTATTTAATATTTGATAATTAAAATTGACTTATGTAAATGTTACTATAGCATTCTTCATATTTAAGGTAAACTTTGTCAGCATGTTGAAACAACATGCGAAGTGATCCAGCAGCATTTGAAATCAGCTAGAAGACGAGTACCACGCGATCACGCTGGTCCAGCATTTTCTGTAGGCGCCAATTTAGGATTAGATAAAGATTGCAACGAACAATTTTCTACATGTTATCAACATGGTGTGAAGATCACGAAGACGCTTCAGTATTTATTGAAAAGTGCCTTGCATGCTATTACCGAAAATGGCGGTAGGTTTTTTTAGATAGACTTTCTCAGAAAATCTATTTTTGTAATATTTTTAAAAGTGAATTCAATTTTTTATAAATTTTTCAGATTTAGACACGGGATTACCGGCCGATAAATTAAAGGAGATGGCTGCAACATCCAGCGAAAAAGTATACGATACAGAAGATCTGGGTCCCGTAGCTACTATTAAGGCTAGTTTAACGGTAATACAGCAACTAGCGGCAAATCTGGCACAGAAAATGGCCGAGTGTGAGAATGAATTAGCTATAAGCGGACAAACACAAAGTCAGCAACAATCTAAGGAGAGCGAGCAAATAACACCAATTGTGGCTAGAGCGAATTCTGTTAGGAAGGAATCGGAAGAAACGAAAATACTCAGCAGGTACATATATTTCCATTAGCTTTATATAATTTCAAGATTTTTTGAGATAATTTTTTGACACTTTCAAATTAGAAAACTCGAAGCAAGGGATAGTGATATACGCGAGGCGAGATTAACTTTACGAGAGAAGCAAGAAGAATTATCTGAAATGACATTGCGGAAAGAGTTGGCCGAGAAGCGTTTTGCGACACAGCAGCATGAACACGAAATGAATGTCGAGAAGTTGAAGAGAAAATTAGAAGAGGCGCAAAATCAATTAAAACGCAAGGTCTCTTTTTTTGCCACTATTCATATATCGTATCCTTATATTTCTTTATCGATTTCTTCATGTTTTTCTTGGTAGGAAAAAGAATTCGAAGAAACAATGGATCATCTTCAAACCGATATCGATAGCTTAGAAACAGAGAAGGGACAATTGAAGGAAAAGCTGAAGTCAATTGGCAAGAAAACGATATCAGTGTCTGGCACAGACAGTATGATGGGAAGCACTTCGATAACGAGTACTTTGGACAACAAATATTATGTACAGGAGATAAACGCTCTCAAGCAAGCTTTGAATAATGAACATCAGCAAAAGAAGAAGATAATGTGCGCTGTCTTGCGTCAAAAGTTAGATCGTTTGGAACCATTGCCATCGCCGACGAATCTTAAATCTCTGGATACAAAAATTCAAGAGTTGCGAAAGAAGACTACTGATCTCGTCAAGGTAATTATAGTTTGATAAATCATTGTTAATTATTATTACATCCAAATATTTTCCTATGTATACATATGAATACATTTATTCATATTTCAGGATGTGGAAAAGACTTTGGTATATCCAACAGTTCCCGATTTAAGACGTAAAGTGCCCGAAATGTCTTATCATTATTTATTGGAACGTCAAAGAAACATTATGCAACTGAAGGAACGAGTTGACGAGCTAGTAGTAAGTGGAGATAAAAAATAAACAGTGAAAAAATTAATGCAATGTAAATTACTGAATATTTAAAATATATTTGTTAGGCTCAAGTACGTCGCGAGGCTATCAAACGTACACCGGGTGGAAGAGCAGAAGCGAATTTCGCTGTATATCCGAATCGCGAGATGGCGGCAGCAATGCAGGAACACAAATTACTTGCCGCCGAAATAAAGATCCCCTACAATGGCCCGGAACAATCCTTCTCTGTCAATGTAGGACCGCAAGAACTTAGGAAAATTCACACTCTATTGTATTATTAAGAATCCACATTGCTTCATTATTTATTTCGATAAAATATATGCTCACAGATAAAATATATGCTCCTCACAATGTGTCGTGCATAAGAGACTATCTTTCTAATTTTTTCATGATAGCAATTTTTTTTATACTACGTTGCCGTACCCTGTGCTCTATAAAAATGAAACGAGATAATTATACATGTTGTTATGAATAACGTGATATTAACTAGGCTTTTATATAGAATTTTGTCATGTATCATTGCGAAAAAGGTACAGGGCAGATCTAGTAATTCGTAATTTGCACTTGTGCAATGTTTATTTATTTCCGATGGGCTACAGTGCGATGACCGGCGCATCGCAGCTGGGAGGCTCTTTTTTTCAGTGTTCATTACGTTTATAAACGCAATGTTATTTAGTATTAACAATACGGAAGAAAAAATCATGTATTTATATATA
>NW_017259300.1:2779529-2781808 GCF_001594045.1 Atta colombica
ACACCCTAAACAGTGATGGTATCACAATAATAGAAAGTGGTGTGATCTTGTAGAGTTGTACACCACCTACTTTGATCAAACATCATACATTTTTACTGTTGCTATATGTTATACACAACAGTCGAATCTCATAAATCATCAGCAAGATTAACATTTAATGAAACAGAAATTTATAGTACAATATTTCAATTTTTTTTATTTGTAGAGATAAAAGGAGCAGTAAACCGTTGATGTATTTCCTCAAATATTTATGAAATAAGGTATGCCTTAATTACTGTCACAATTTTATTATACATACAGACATGTATATGTGCATATGTATATACATTTTGCGATACATCCAATGCACGTGTATATATATATCCACATACACATAGCGGATAGTACTTAAGTGCATATATCATTAGTTATTTCATTAACTTACTCGCTCATTCATTCTCACATGGTAATACGCACTTTTACACTTTCATTTATCCCCTTCATAATAATAATAATAATTAACCACGCATTCAATCGAGGATGGTTATTGGTTATATCCTTTTCCATATTTTCAAAAGTGTCCGCCAGGCAGCAATAATCCGCGTCTTCGGATATAATAAGCTTTAAGATTTCAGTTGAATTTATCATTGCAATCGTATTTAAAGCTGACCGGACGACTGGTAGTACCTTCCACGACGAGGACGTGTAACGCACGCTAATATTATTTGTTAAGGGTGTATAATTATAATTTTTTTTTTGGAAACTAATGCTCGCAGAATATGGACGTGAAGAGTTTAGCAACTATAGAACGAATAATACAACTAAAATCTTAAACGATATGAATAGAAACAATAGTTCTTTAGCAACTGCCGATATCAATAAGTATTTCTGACTGTTTCGAGGCAACTTCTCTCGGTATGTATGTGTATGCATGTACGAAGAACGTTGGTCATGATGAAATATGAAGTCCTTTAAAGTGTATACAAAATATTAAACTTAATCTTGAAGCAACAGCACGTGAAATAGCTACTGCACAGTCTCGGCTATTAAAACTATATACGGAAGAATTATCCAGCTAGAACCTGTTACAGGAATACTTTCCCAACAAGATAACTTTTTAAAACATTATCTAAATGAAAGTAAGCTTGTAACTACTTCCCACTATTAAAAATTTCTTTTCTTCCTCTTCTTCTTCAGCGACTTTTTTTACCTCTGCGACTCATATTCACAGACAGAAAGAGAGTAAATCGAGGGATATTTCTACAATAGAATCGTTTATCAATAGTCGTTTGTTCGTTTCTCGATGGAGTACTCGTTACTCAATACAGCACGGTACATACTTAACAGTTAAGAGTGTTGCCTTAACATTAAGGTATCTTTAATATTACTTTAACTTGTCAATATTATATCGGAGAGAGACGTAATCGTTCATTTATATAAAAAAAAATTATCCCGGTCAAACGTATCAAAAGTGTGCAATACTTTTGATACTATTGACATATCCTTGATAAGAAAAATATTAACACTTTCTCAACATTCCACATACTCTAGTATGATCACACTATATATTGAAGACAAAACAAAATTTAGGAAGCAGAATATCAGTTTGAACAGTAGTACTCATACTCTCACAAAAACACTCACATTTTTCTGTGAATCTCTCTTTCCTTGTTTATAGAATAGATATAAAATTTTAAACCACACGCTCCGCAGATTAACGCGAGCATCTGAGAATGATCTGAACATCCTCTCTTTCTCTCCATGAAAGTTGCACATTTTCGCGAATTAAATAATCCATTCAAGCCCAATATATGTTTACTCCCTTACAATCTTCCTCAGGGCAACAAAACCTTTATTTTCAATGATTACCAACGGTAAATTAAATACGTAATAACAAAATAAGAACAAGCCACTTTTTGGCTGGCTGGTCTCTCACTCAGATTTCAAAATCCAAAAAGTTCAATCAGCCGAAACTCTAAGTTGCCAATGTTACAACATCTCATATTCAGTAAATGTGTGATACAGCCATGCTCCTCTTGTCGTATATACGCGAATGCTGGCATTTGTAGTTTACATCACGTTCTCTCTTTGCATGAAATTAGAGTATTGACTGATATGACTCTTTGAATGATAACTTCTGTAAGAAATTCGGTACCTCACTTTGAAACACTTTAGTGATCGCAATCAAGATTGTTGCTACAATGAAGAGTTATAGTCTTAGCGCGCTCCTGGAACAAATAAAACCGATTTTGAAATTATAGAAAATAATTATCATTATTTTTTTTTAATTCTGCTATAGA
>NW_017259300.1:2781908-2793263 GCF_001594045.1 Atta colombica
TTGTTGTTTGTATGATAGTAAAATGTACAAATGTATTATTTATTTTTTTTACTTTTCATACAATTTCTTGCGTACAATTATACGCAAGAAACATTACCACTACTGATTTAAAATTCAGTAGAAAATATTGAAATATAAGTTTACTAATTAAACTAATGATAGACGGAAAGATATAATAAACACACAATCTTGTAAGTTTAATGCAACAAAATACTATTAAAAAAAAAAAGAAAAAAAAAGATACATTGTGCTTCAAATCATTCAACAATATTTTCAAAAAACAAACTCACACAGGATCTGAAGAAGTTAATTATGAAAATGCTATGAAAATACGAATGTTAAAAGAGAAGTAACGTGAGTCTCCGTAAAAAAATGAGAAATATGTGAGTTTCCATAAATATCTTTAAAAAATTTTGTAAAAGAAAATTTTGGCATAGATTCATATATTATGACATAGAATTATTCGTTAAGTGAATGTTAATTAGCAAATAAGCATACTTATATTTCCATTAGTGTTTCAGTCATTATTATTAGTAAATAGTAAAGAAAATCTTTTCTCCGAAAATTTTTTGCCGGGCCAATTTTCTCATAGGAGAAGAAGGAAAAAGCATTTAAGAAGCTCCAGAGTTATTGCTTCTTGGAAGAATGATTTGTGCCAATCGATATGTTGAGTTTTGTGGAGGACTCCAACCATCTTTTAAGGTTGAAATTGGCTGTTAAAAAATGATAATTTATATAAACAACATAACCAAAAAATTCCGAGTTAACGACAGGTGATACAGAATAGTAGTTTGGGAAGTTTCAATAATTTAGAGTACAACCCCATTATGATTGTTATGGCTGAATACGAAATGACGACATGAGCTGTACATTAATTAAAGAAATCTATTAACTATACGTGGACATGCTGAGAAAAATTAATTCCAAAAATTTTCATTGCACCTGATTGAGCGGTGGCCTGAGTAGGTGCCTGACCTTGGCCTTGTCCTTGCCCTTGAGCACCTTGAGCACCTTGAGAGAGACCTGGTCCAGCTGTTGATACTCCACCGCTAATATTACTACTTGCTGCCTTTTGCTTCAACATCGTCCAATCAAATGTGTAATCATATTGGTGATTCAATGTACGGAAAAGTATGCGGAAAAGTTGGCGTAAATACATGTAGTCCGGGCTTTCTTCAAAGCGTAGACCTCGCGTATAATTTAAATACATTGCAAATTCGGCAGGAAATCCCTGAAAAATGGTAATTTTTGTATCAAGGTTATACACATAATGACACAAAAGTAATAAGAAAAAGTTCTTTAGGGTACCTTGCATAAGACTTCTACTGGTGTGGACATTTTTTTCTCACTAATTTTCTCATATTTCTGCTTCTTCGTCGCAGCTTTGAGACCTTGCCACGGTAACGACCCTCGATTAAAGTACATAAGAACATAGCCGAGTGATTCCATGTCATCGCGACGACTTTGTTCAATTCCAAGATGCGCATTGATAGAAGCATACCTCGCAGTACCTGTTAAATTTTTATCTTCTCGATATATTATATGCAGTCTTGTGCGACTATCCCTATACTTTTTAGCCAATCCAAAATCGATGAGGAATAACTGAAACGTAATTTAGCATTCCATAATTTAGTATTGTATGATATTTTATATTCTGATATATTGAAGAAATGACGAAATATTAAAATGCGTACCTTGTTACAATGTCGCCCAATCCCCATTAAAAAATTATCTGGTTTTATATCTCTGTGAATGAAATGTTTGCAATGAACATACTCAATCCTACCAATCATCTGATCTGCCAACATTAAGACTGTCTTGATTGTAAACCTTCTTGAACAGAAAGTGAAAAGGTCTTCCAGAGATGGCCCAAGAAGATCCATAACAAGAACATTATATTCACGTTCTTGACCATACCTAAAGATAGGAAAATTCTTATCAATTGACTGTCTGATTCTAATACTAACTTTCAATTAATATAATCTCATTGTATAATTTCAGTTTATATAAATCTCGTTATAATAATTTATTAACAAATTATTTTATTATTACATGATGGATATAACAACTAAATATAATAAGCAAAGAATTAAATATGATAATTACCAACGTATGTGTGGTATTCCTATACCACCATGTAATATTTTGTACAGCTTTGATTCATATAAAAGCTGTGGATGTCGGGCTCGCATGTTCTCCAACTTAACAGCAACTTCCTGAAATAAAAACATATTATGTTATTAAATTGCATTGTAAAGCTTTATCTAACATGAAGATCAAATAAATGCAAATAAATGGAATAACAATATTATGGAATAACATAATATTATGTGTTTCAAAATTCACTGCCAGTGCTAAAAAATTAGTGTACATAATATAAACTATAAACTTCAACACTGACAGGGAATTTTGGAACACAGCATATGTTATGGTTTTTTTTCTTCCTATTTTCTGATTTTCCTTTGTTTCTTAAATACTGTCTATATTTGAGTTGCAGAAATAATAATAGATAGCATGCCAAAAAATTGAAAATATTAGAAAAATAGAAAATGAAAAGTAAATCCCTTTTAATAATTGTAAGAATTAAAATGTATTAAGTTTGTACAAATTCTTCTTTAATTTCATTTTCATCTAAAATCTACTTAAATTCTTTCCTATTCATTATTATTTACACACTGTCATTGTATCATAGCAGGGTACATTATTATTCTCATATATTACTTATACTATGAGAGATATCATCACATTTAAATAAGTAAAACACAATGTATTAACAATATCAAAAAGGAAACCATTTACAAAACAAACAGAACAAGGGTCAAATGCCCCGTCATTGTTTACTTCATTCTTGGTATAATATTCTTTATCTGTGAAACTAATCTATTAAGAATACGGAATTAATTGATCAAACTGTGACCATTTAACTTGCATTTAATTTATTGTTAATTCCACTGAGTCATAAGAAATTATATTATATCGCTTTGGCGAGTAATTGCTAAATATGTGCGCAAATGTGCAAGATTTTGATAATGTTGACAAGCGTCAGCTTATATTTATCTCAACTGCTTCCAAGACATACATATGTATAACATACGTCATTCGCGATGTATTCGTGGCGAGCTTTCCACGGACCGATCATCGACGGCGGATGAACTCGCGATGCAAACGGTTCTCGAACCCATCGATCATGATCACCACGACGGATATTGACGATCAGAAAGATGATTCTTCTGTCTCGACATAGATATCGCGATCGACATGTCGCGGCGCCGTTTCGCGTTTCGTCTCATCCGACTTAGGCCACGTCGGACGATAGTCTGTACGAATGATGGGAAGACTCGCGATCGGGTTTCGCAAGACGAGACGAGTTGGGGCCGAGAAACGGGAAATGGGAAACGCGAACAGAACAGAGGAAACTGACTGGCTGGCAAGCAGCAGTCCAACAGTAGGTCGTGCAGGTTGGCTGAGAGGGACGCCTGAGGTTGGCTTACCTCGCCATTGGAGATGTTGATGCCGAGATAAATGTCGCCAAAGGAGCCCGAGCCGATCTTCCTCATCAACCTATACTTGCCACCCACGATGAATTCACTCTTCGCTATTGACATCGCCAACGACGCCATGTCACTGCTCACCTCCGTATGCCTTCTCTCTCACCTCCACTCCGCCTGGCTTTTCCCTTGCGCTACCTTACGCGGGGATCTCTACACGGCGGTGTGGTTTTGCACCTGCCCTCCGTCCTTCTCTTTCTCCCGATGTCTTTCGCTCGATTCCTAACCGTTCCACGATATTTCTCACCCTCTCTCCGTCTCTCTTCCTTGCTGGCTTCCTTTTCTCTCTTTCTTTCACGCGCGAAGGTCGAGCCAAATCGAGGGTACGCAAACGACCGTGGCGTATGGGGAGATTTTACGAGCCGGATTTCGGCCAGTGAGGGTCACCGGGGCCGCGATAAGGTCGTTCTAACGTGTCACGATCGGGCTGTTCACTGGCGGCACGACAAGCCCCATCGACAGCGCGCCGACATTTTCCCTCTCGCTGTGAACACGAAGAGCAGCGACTGATGGTTCCCGGAAGCGTGCGTCACCGACCGACGGCGCGGGAGACGGCGGGGGTAGGCCACACTGCCGCTCAATGGAGTCACTTCACTTGCACGACGCCGCGCGACGCCCGTACGTAGGCGCCGCGACGATTCCACGCGCGAAATCGCCGATAATCGGGGTGACTTTTTCGTGCGCGATCGCGTCGTGTTCGAGCGTCCTCGTTCCACGTCTCTCGGAACACAGCCGCGTGAAGTTGCTCACTTGACACCGCGGTAACTTGGACTCAAGCCCGTAGCGAGGCGGCGCGTGACGCGAGCGCCGAATAACGGGGGCACCGAACGTATCACCAAGACTATACATTCATACTTGACTCGCAATTCTTTTGGAATAATTTCATGTTATTCCTTGTTATTTATCAAGTATTAAACAAGGACAAATGCTTGTGAACGTTGGAACACAAAATGGATTTTTATTTTTGCCAATTTCGTATTTGCAATTGTAATGCGTTAAATAAAGTACAATTAATGGCTGCGTTCTTCAAAAGAAGCATCAGCCTTTGTAACTGTTATAAGATGTTTTAGTATAATTGTTTTTTATCCTTTCCCGAAAATTTTCTTACACTTTTATATGAATTATTGAAACACTTGTCAGAAATATTAATGAGAAAGTCTAATTTTTTCTTAGAAATTTTCATATATTTATTCCTGAAATATTTTAAGATTTTTAAGATTTCTTGTCCTATGATTTCTGAAAAAAATCTAAGAAAAATTTTCATTAAGGAATTGGTTTCTCTCTAAATGGATAAACCAATCGTATATTGAAGAAAAATTACAAAAGTTACAGAACTATTTTTTTACTAAATACAGCCAATTTCACATTTTTTTTCTCTACATTATGTATCGGATATTATAAGTTTTTATTTTTAACATTATGTATTGAATCAATATCTTTAATATTCGTGAAAGCTTCGAGGAACAAATCGATCCCAAAGCAGAACAATATAGTCATTATGATATCAAAATGATTCTAAATGACTCAAAATCATTAGAAGTCATTTTTCAATAATTTCTGAGTCATTTTTACGTTATCGTGACTTGTTGTTCTGTTTGGAACTATTCATGGCTGACGCTGTGCGAAACCAACATGAAATTTCAAACGGCGAATACGAAAGGCTCTAGATGATTTATGTGTCTTTGATAAATTCCTTGTAGTTTGGTGACAAATCCAGAACAATGTGGCAAATCCAGAACAATGTGGGTCAAGGGTGTCTTTCTCACATAGCTACGATACTGCCGTACCGGAACCTCGTGCTACTTATCCATATCTTTATAAGCTATTGTTTGAATATTTAAAAATCGTCATCGTCACCATCGGTTACAGAATCGTTCAATCATGACGACGATAATTTCAGCGTTCCTGCGATAATGAAGGAAAACGGAACGATGCACGTTTGTTGGAATGAGATTTAAAACGTCGAAGGCGACATCTGGATCATTAACTGACTTCACGCGTGACGGCGGCGCGATGACGCGACGTGCCACTTTCGCAGATTCAGCTGACTTGATACGTGTTCGACAACTTCAACAGTGGATATTCATGGCAAGCGTTTTACTACGAAACGCAACGCGTTTGGCCAGGTATCTAAAGAGTAATCGCATAACGGCAAAGACAAGCAACGAGAGATACGTGATGACGAGCCGGGCGAGACTTGAAAAGGTTCTGGAGGAATTACAGAGGAATCCCTACTACGACAAGTATGCTCAGAAAATTGCGAAACTGCAGCAGACCAGCCCGGAGGAATTTCTGCAGCGCGTCGAGCAGCAGGAGAAGAAAATACATGAGAAGCAAGGTATACGATCTTCGCGAAGCTTACTCTAAAGCTATTGTTTCTGTCAACATTGTTTCTTGCAACGATTATCTGACAAGTATAATATTTTCTGACAATTATGAATTTGACTATAAATTTTTATGTTTCGCAAATGTATTTCTATCTAGATATATTACAGCGAATTCAGTCACTTGCATTATATTAGTGATCTGTTTCTGGATTATACTGTGCACTAGACTGTATATTAGATTGAACTGTCTTTCTCGCTTTCGGTAAATATCAAACACCTTTCTCACTTTAAGTTAAAAAACTAGTTCAGCCAGAAAACAGATTCCGGATTAGTGCTACCGAAAGCCGTTACATGAAATACAACATAAAATTAGTAAAGTTAAATGTAAATACTTATTCAATCTAACATTTGATTATTGATTATTCACTAAATAATTGTGCCATTTATCATTGCTGACTCTCATTAGCTTACTATATTTATCTTTTTGTATTGTGTTTAAAATTCGAAAATCCTAATATAATTATTGTTAAATGTAAAATATTTTAAATTATAAAATAATAATATTGTTATATTAAGTGTAGTAAAAAGAAATCCATTATTTTTGCATGAAATTGAATGGAAAAATAATGGATTTCTTTTTACTACATCTAATATTATTTAACAAAGAATATACAATATATTATTGCATTGTTAAAGTTATGATTATATTATGCCACCTGTATTTAGATATTTTATATCTAAAATTATTTTTCTTTTAGAAGACACAGTCGATATAAACGTCATTCTAATCTTAACATTCAACGAATAACAAAGTTAGAATCACACTTGTTTTGACTGTGTAGCTCCTAAAAGAAAAGTAGCCATAAGCAATCTTTTATGTGCACTAATCCAATGCGAGTGACTGAATTCATCATTAATAACAGAAAATATTTGAATATTATGGCTTTTATGATATATCATATAATGCTAAGAATATTAATTTTACATAAAAAGAATTATTGTGATAAAGGATCAAATCATCATTGTTGTTAAAGAGAAACGTGAGAAAGCTGCGAATTTCTACCAAACTGAGGCAAAGCCAGCTTTGGAACCTGGTACGCAGACGAAAGAAACACGTTTGGGTAGCATAATGAAAGTTGATATGATAAAAGATAAATCGAAAGAGGAGATTATAGAAATATGGAATGAGTATCACAAACAGAAGGATTGTATCTGTGGTACGATGACGCCTGAGCAGTACGATAAAATGTTTGCACGCGGCAAGCAGTACTCCATCTTCCTTTTACCATTACCGAGACAACAGGGCTATGAATTTATAATATGTCAATTCTATGGTTCAAAAGTGCACATGACTCCGCTCTTATGGTACCAGACTCACAAGGAAAATGCACCTGAGTGTTTGACTATGATACATTACACTGAATTGAGAGAGGATAAAGGCATTATACTCATGCGTGGAGAATTTGATACAAAATTACTACAAGTGCAAGAGGCACAATGTCTGGCTAATGAATTGCAGTTATATTATTGCAACGATCATGAACACAGATTACAGTTACTTGAAACATTTACCAATAAACCTGATGAATTTAAGCATATGGATCTTATAGCTCAATTAGAAACAATATCTTTAGAGTTGAATAATGTTGAGACGAAGAGATAGAAATAAGAAATTACTATATTATTTAATGTATTATAACTGTATGTACAAGGAATTAGTAGAAAATATAATAAATGTTTTTAAGACGACGAGCTTATATAATCATTTTCCATAAATTCATGAAAAATGTTTCTATTCATGAAAAATATTTATGTCTAGTAAAATAATCGTGCAATATAAAACATAACTTTAATATTACGAAAAATATTTTGTTTTACTTTTTTGTCTAAAAATTTCTAAATGTTAATTGTTAATTGTAATAATAATAATAATAAATTTAAATTTCAGTTAGACACGTAATTGCAAAGTCCTCGAAATCGGCGACATTTTCATTCTTAAAAAATATGCGGTCGTCTTGGAGTCAAACAATAAAGAGGCACTATGTAAAAGATTCATCTCAAAATAAGTATATTACTACGCCAATTTTTTACGTAAATGCTGGTACGTAACTTTTTTTGAATTAAAAATGCCTGTCATTAAACTAAATTACTAAACAAGAAATTAAATAAGAAAATTATAAATTTATATATTTTGTATTAGGTCCTCATATTGGACATTTATATAGCGCAGTTTTAGCCGATGCCATTGTTCGATACAACAATATGTTAGGTCACCAAACATTTTTTACCACTGGCACCGACGAACACGGTAACAAGATTGAAGCGGCTGCAGCTACAGCTAATCTACCGAATCTCGAGTACTGTACAAAAATTTCGCAGCAATTCAGGGAAATGTGCGATAGGTTTGAAGTGGATTATTCGCGTTTCATTAGAACCACTGAAAAGCAGCATTGTGATGCAGTGTATCATTTTTGGGTTCTTAAAGCAAATTTATTTTTGAATGTCGAATCTTATATATATATTTGTGATATCTTGTAACTTATATTAGAAAACTGAACATTTTCAGAAACGATTAGAAGAAAGAGGGCATATCTATCTGGGAAAGTACTCGGGATGGTATTGTGTATCAGACGAAGCATTCCTTTGTGATACAGAATTGATGGAACAGAGAGATTCGACCGGAAAAGTAATCAAAGTCTCCGCGGAATCGGGAAACATAGTAGAATGGACTGAGGAAGAAAATTACAAGTTCCGACTTAGTGCATTTCAAAACGATCTCAAGTATTGGCTCAAAGATGGTATAAAAAGATGTTGAATCTTAATTTAATTGGCTGCGTTCAATAGAGAAAACTTATCATGAGCGCTTAAGTGAGCGCTTAATGATTATTTAATACGGATTGGTGCCTACATTCACATTCATCGAGAAACTAAAGACAAGAATCAATTATATTAAAAAAAATCATTGAGTGCTTACTGATCAGTTTTCTCCACTAAACGCAGTCATTATTTCTCTTCTTTTTAAGATTGCAAATTGTAAATTTCAGATCTTTTATAGAAAACACAGTTAGACCAGCGCTGTATCACAAAACATTATCCCAATGGATAAACGAGGGTACATGTTTACAAGACTTAAGCATTACTCGAATTAGAAACAAAGTGCCATGGGCTATACCTTCTCCGTGCAATGAATCTCACTCGATATATGTATGGTTGGATGCCTTAATAAATTATTTAACGGTCTTAGGATATCCAAATGAATCATATAAAGAACTTTGGCCGCCCACTATTCAAGTATGGATCATAATTCTTGACTAATAATATTATATGAAAATTGTTAGATTAAAATATGGATTATATCAAAGAAAATTATTGATGTAGATAATTGGGAAAGATATTTTGAAGTTTCACGGTATTTATTGGCCAGCATTCTTAATAGCGGCAGGTCTCGAGCCTCCAAAGACGTTACTGTGTCACGCTCATTGGACTGTTGATCATAAAAAAATGTCGAAGTCAAAAGGAAATGTAATTTCGCCATTTGAAGCTGCAAATGATTATTCAGAAGAAGGATTACGATACTTCATTCTGAGAGAAGCGGTACCACAAAACGACGCAAGTAAGATAAATCATGCATTCATTTTTACATATCATTTGCATCAAATCTCTTAAAAATCTATATTTGTAGATTATAGTTCAACTAAAATTGTTAACATATTAAACTCCGAATTGGCGGATACATTGGGTAATCTAGTTAATCGTTGCGTGGGTAAAGCAGTCAATCCATCCAAAGAATTTCCTAATCCCGCAAGATATTGGAACATATTGCAGTCTCAGGTTGCCGATGAAACCAGAGAGAGTTTAAAATCCGTGAGCAGAAAAGCACGCGAAAGTTACGAGGAATATAACTTACATCATGTCGTGGACGCAGTCATGAATATGCTTCATTGCGCAAATAAAATGGTAGCATATCATGAACCTTGGCAACTGAGGAAACAAGTCGACAATGCAGATTCGATCGAGGAACTTAAAGCTGTTATATCGCTTGCTCTGGAAAGTAGTAGAATAGGTGCTTTAATATTATATCCAATTATACCAAGATTGAGCAGTAGTTTGCTCGATTTTCTAAATATCCCAAAGGAGAATCGCACGTGGGCGAATACTGCGCCTGAATTTTTCAACAATAATAATTTAATAGAAAGGCATATCGAACATAATAATTTGCTATTGTTTAAGAAAATAAGAAGTCAATAAATATTTACAGATCTTATATTATTTGTGTATTGATTACAAAATCGCGAGGGAAGAGTGTATTAATTTTTATATATAAAAAACAATTAGACTTCAAAACAATTAGACAAAATTTAATAATAAAAATTATAATCTTTAAACGTCTTCTCAATATGATATGTACTTGATTTGTGTGAAGTTGGCCCAACTTTTGAAAAAGTCTTCGTCGTTTAGATATAAAACAAGGACAGAATGACATGAATAGCGCTAATAGCTATCTTCCCGAATATACCTTATAAGATATATTCGTTTGCTCATTGTTTACAAGTGTATGCAATGACTTGTTTCGAAATGTGCAAACGAAAATCTATCAATTGAGACTAGCTAATTTGCTTGTAGTTGGAGGCTAGTGTTAAATTAGTGTGGCACCGAAATAAATAAATGATGATAAAATCAGGCTAAATATTATATATATATTCCAAATTATTACAAGAAAACATTTAAGAATTTGAATTTGTAGAAGTAATAATTGAATGAAATATTAATTATAAATACTTGTTAATTTCAAATCATTTCAGACAAATTAAATTTCATATCCCATGAATGAATGCAATAAAGAATATCTTTTTTCGATGTTTATTGTTTATTTTCTGTTTTGATAGAACGTAGGAATCGGAAGAAAGAGGAAATCAGTAAAAAGTCAGATTTTCTTTTATCGAAGTCTTAATCTAATATATTTACAGAGAACGGTCATTCAAATATATCAGTAGTATACATCAACATTGCGCACAAATCCTGCCGGTTAGAGAGTTTCAACCATTCCTATAGTCTATAACTTATGCATTCGTACATGAAAGAGAGAGAGACATTCTCTTTCGTTTCCTCTCGTGCCGGATCGCAATGTGCCTTGTATCATAAATATAGATGTACCAAGGAAGCTCGATGGATCCTCGCGAATGCCAAATTGGCTCGTGACTACTTCCTTCCACTCGGATATGTGATGCAGAATTGAATTGAGATTCGACGGGTGCTCGATTTTGCGTACATTCGATGAGCGCGCCCATTACACGAGATCTCGCATTTTTACGAGTATCTCGCTATGTGTCTCTTTTTGCGCCCGTCAAATAGAAAAATAATTAAATGACTATTTACAGAATGGAAAATGAATTCTATAGTTCACTGCACGGCGTATCGCGCACGCCAATGCGCTGATCTATTGCTATTAAGTTTTTCCTTTTTATATATATTTATATATA
>NW_017259300.1:2793338-2806673 GCF_001594045.1 Atta colombica
ATATATATATATATATATATGTATTTCCCATGACTTTCGATAGACGTTACTATTTAGAAACACACCAGTATTTTTGAGTAACATCCAGCTTTTAATATTGTAGATTGGCTATCGACATTGTTATCAACGTTGCTTCATTAAAGAGATTGCTTGATGAGATTAGTATCCTAAGTGCTACACTTGGATTCTTCTATTAATTGATAAATCCCACTCTACGCTTGCCGTCGCTTAAAAAAAAGGAAAATGAATGAAGAAAAAAAAAAGAAGATAACATTACGATTTCATGGTGGATTATGTCTTCGGGATATGTTTTGAAGTGGTTCCGGTGATTGTCTTAATTACAATAATTGATGTCTTCGCAAAATGTCGCATTTACATGGTCGAACACCACAGCCTTCATTCTTTTGCTATAAAAAAAAAAGAGATATTCCTCTATCGTGCGAATACGCAAAATGCGTTACAATGAAAATATCGCACTTTGAAGAAATCTACACGTTACTAATCACAATCATCGGTTAATCAAATCGTGACGATGGCCATAGAGACAGAGACACGACGTACGAAGTGTTCATTTGTAAAAGATGTTTACCATCTGAAAAAACCTGGAAAACTTAAAATTTTTATGGAATTTCTTTTTCCTCTTAAAAATCAGGGATTTTCATGAAATTTTATTGGTACCTATTCAGGGAAATTTAATTTTAAATTTAAATTCTGTTTTTCTGCAAATGTTATTTCTTTGATTATTTCTTGCTAATACAAAATGTTGATAATCGATTAGCAATAATAGGCCTATTCTTTTTAGCTGAATTTTTGCACTAATTCATCTTTCTTTCACTTCTTTTCTTCTGGAGAAAAAAGGAAGAAAGATGAAATGGTGCAAAAGGTTCAGAAAAAGAACAGGCCTAATGTGATAGATTGTAGGGAAAGTTTTCGCGCATGCCGATTGTTTACATGCGTTGAAGAATTTTCGACGTGATATTTGTGTACTGTCTAAAAGATGGACAAAGGTGATAGAAAATGATGGCAAATACTTTGACTAACCATTCATTTTATTTTAATAAAGAAAAATTGTCAAAAATACGCGGAAACTTTCTCTACATTCTAATATATGACATATACATCACACATATTTAATTTAATTTAATTTACTTCATTGCAAAGCTCCATGAAAAGACTACATGTTAACAGAATAATAGACATAAAATGTAGTATAATAAACTGTAGTAGCTTGCAAATGGTTAGGCATCAGCAAAACTGCTGTTACAAAGCCTATCAACAACAAAAACCAGGACTAAGAAAAAAAAAAGAATTTACGCATATTACGTAAATATTAGTGTGTTGTAAATTTTTATAAAATTAAAAAACAAGAAATATTCGATAGAAAAGAGTAACTTACTCTCTTCTGCGCTCCAATTGTAGACAACGAAAGATATAGTCTCATAGAATCTCTGACTTTTACTAATTTTCAAAATATAGTTTGTTTTTTTGCACTCCAATTTATTTCAAAATTATATTAAACTCTCTAATTTTTTATCAGAAATTATGAATAAAAATATCTAGAAAATATCCAGGAATTCTCAGGAAACTTTTTTACAAGATTTTAGCAAACACTCTGTTTAATATTTGGCAAACGTCTCGTTTTACATTGTTCCTGCATTTACTAATATTGCTTTTGTAGAATCTGATATCGAAGAAATACGAGCAACGCATGTTCTATTGGTCCAAGAGAATTCTCGGGTTAAATTAACGACTAACTAGAACACTGATTGATATTATGTGAGGAGAAATTCAATATAGCAGAGAGTATTATCCACATCCTCAGTTATGCTTATTTTACGCGACTGTATAGCCAGAGCACGACATCGTTGCAACTGCAGCTGCAGTCTTCCTTTGAGCAGTTTGGCGTTCATTCCTTCGCGGATGCAAATACTAAACTTTAGTACGCGAGAGTAAACTGTGCTTGTTGGTACAGGCGATGCTGATTTTATGTACATTGCAAGTTCGTACGAAACAATAACAATAAGCGATATCATTCTATTAGAAGTTGTGCAATTTGCCATCGATGTATTTTTACAACGGTTTGCATTGCGAATTCGAAATAAATTTTAAAAGTAAACAAAGAATATAAATCTAAATGCTAAAATAAAATTATTTCGTATATTCGCGGAAGATTGCAGAAGTTTAACACGCCACTATGAAGAACGAATTTCTCTTGCACGAAGCATATTTTAATTCGCCCGTTAATGTTGTTATTCTCTGCCAGAATGATATCTCCAGATTCGCAAATTCTTCGACGAGATATGAAGCACGATCGCGACGACTTCAAAGGCGAGCAGCGAGAGCGAGATCCAGGAAAGAAATTGTTTAAAGCGACCGAGAAAGTCGAAAGACAAGCTCGCTTTATATGGCACTGACGATGGTGTCGCGATGTCGTTGAGCCATGACGCCGACCTGGCAGCTGTCTGCGCTCGATCTTGGACTGATGTTACACTCGACCATGGAACCGTTCCGCTTCTGCACCACCACTGAACGGAATTCGCCGCACTCGCTGGTCGATGGCTGATTGCCTCGCGCGCGTGCCCCCTTCGTGAGGATCCTCTTGAACGCTTCCCGGAATTCAGTGTTGAAAATGCTGTAGATTATCGGGTTGAAGGCCGAGTTACTGTAACCGAGCCACGTGAGAACCTGTTTGGAAAGGGAAAAACGACTTTGATATACCTTTATATAACGAAAATCGGAAAAATCCGCAAATAAAAAATTGTTCTATGTGTGAGAAAAAAATTCTCACTTTTCTTTAGAGGGAAGAATTTTATAATAGCAATTTCCATATTTTCGAGATTGATTCAGAATAAAAGATTTATTATGTCACTTGGACCCGATCTATGGGTGCGGTAAGCACTTAGCCTTTTGTTCTAAGTTCTGTGACTTTTTTTCAGTAAAATGTTTCCGGTGTTGTCTTAAGCCGTAAGCGAGTTGGTCAGATCTCAATTGTAAAGTTTAAAGCTTAGAGCAACTCGGAGCTTAGAGCAAAAGACTAAAGGTCTACTATATCTATTGTAGATCGGAATTTAATATTAAAAATATTTCAATATTTCTTATTCATTAAAAAGATCAAGTGATAAAATTATTATAAAAATAAAAAAGTGACGAAAATCCAAACGTTAATCAGTATAAAGGACATAATTATTGAAAAGTAAAAAAATCCTATTTTTAACACAAGAAATATTAATTAAAAAGTAAAAATAATCAATAATGATCGTTTGATATTTTCAGTTAATCTTTTCTTTAAGAGAAAAAAAGAATTGGTTCTGAAAAGTTTTAAAAAAATTCAATTAAATTGAAACGAACAACTTTGGAGTTTGCAAAAAATCGCACCTGGAACGCTCGGTGAGATATGCAGGTCTTGCAGTAGGCTGCGACGATATTGACGCAGAAGAAGGGCACCCAGCATACCAGGAATACGCCCATGATTACACCAACTGTGATCGCGGCCTTGTGGTCGGACACATGATAAGGGCTGGTTGGCTTCGTCTTCGTCTGCGGCTTCGGTGGCTTGCAACGACTGCTCTTCGAGCGAAAACTCTTGGCCATGGAGGTGTCCGGCAGTTTCGTCACTGCTCGGATACTTTTCACGTGTTTCTGCGCGTAGCAATAGAGCCTAGAAAAGGAAGCATTCGCTAATGCATGAAATAAAATTCTCTTCATTTTTCAGTCATTCATATTATTATTACACGGAAAGCTGAAATAAAAGTTTAAAAGTTTAACGATAAGTAAGATACAATAAAACTCTCAAGTTTTACAAATTAAAGAAAGATAAGAAAGGGGAAGCGTTAGCGCGATATTTAGTGCGTAGTTACTTATAAAAAAAAAACACTTTAATTATTCACCTCATTCGCAAAGTATAATATGCATCTGTATTCTATATATGCGTTTCGATTTACTTTTAAATTATTATTCAGAGAAAGAAAAATATAAAATATAATTTAAAAATCAACGGAAAGAACAGTTTATTGAAGTATATAATTTACCTGAATACAAATTTAGATAGATACAGATCTGAAAATAAGTTCGTTGGATCAAAAATAATTGTGTAGGAAACTCAAGCATGATAACAGACGCTGTTAAAAATTTTGACACTCTAACAATCAGTTTAAACGTATATAATTATTTTCATAGTCCAACAAAATTTTCAGATCTAAATCTGTATTCAACTAAATTATTATATATTCCAATAAACTATTCTTTCCGAAGAGAACACATCCAATCTTGATGGTAATATACAATTACATTTTTATATAAAGAAATGAAATCAAGTGGATAAAGAAATGATTCAACCTATTGGAAATTTATCATTCGGCATCCGACGCATTGTTCCGCTAAACGAATTGGTGATATGTTCGGTATTGTTGCATACGTGTTTTATATCTTCTATGGATTTTTAAACGAAGATGCGAGCTTTTTTCGAGCGCATTGTTTTTATTTTCAAACTCATTCGGGATTGCGGATTACCGGAGCTAGTCATGTTTTATAGAACGTTATATGAGCTACGTCACTCATAGAGAATATGGCGAACGATTATGGTAAGAGTGCGAACTAAAAAGTTAAATTAATTTGCGTCTGAATAGTGGTGGGCGTCAGTGGGCGATCTTACCTGCAATAAATACCCAGCATTACAATGCAGGGCACGTAGAAAGATATGCAAGAGGACACCACCGCATAGGTAGGTGTAATGTCTAGGGCACACGTAGGGTGCTCCTGTAAAGGTAAAAGATGAATAATTAACGAGAGAAATGACAAAGATTGCGCAAATTGCAATGTTTCAGATGCAAACGATGTGACAGGATAAAACGAAAAATTTCATTTTTGGGATGAAGTGTTAGCTTCGTATGAAAACAGCTGATTTGTATTTATGTCGAGAAATTGTATGTCGCTCTGTATGAGAGCGACAGACTCGTAACCAACAAGTCATGAGTTCAAATTGTGTTATCTTGTATATACAGACAATTTCAAAATTTGTACTTAGTGAGAGCTAGCTACAGAAAAACTCTTTAGATGAAAATATCACATTCTCTCATCCGACAATGCAAACAAATTACTCTCACAATTCCCATGCAGCACAGAAAAGTTACAGAAACATTGCAAAATGATTTCACTGAATCATTGCAATATTGCATGGTGGTTGCGAAACGTTGCTGAATCATTGCTGTAAGATTCCAACAATGTTAAGATGTCCGCTTTTTGTAATATTGCAACGAAACGTTTCAGCAATATTGCAATGTAATGTATTTTTAACGATTTGGATAAATTTTTTATAAAAACTCTAAAATCAAAACTATTTTCTATATATATCTCACTAACTTCAATTTTTCTACAAATCGCGTTTCTAATGATATGTGCTTTTCAAAAGCAATTTTTTATGATAAAACCATAAAATATTATTAATAAATGTAATTCTGAAGAATAAATTTATTCCTAAGGATAAAGCATGTATGTGTGTATCTCGAGCAAATATTGGATTATCCGGAAAGTTCGTGCCGATGTTGAAGGAAAATTGAAACGCAGAAAATTTTAATTTAATAATGTACACTAAAATTTAAATTTTAGTCGGCACGAACTTTCCGGACAATCCAATATTTGTTCGAGATACACACATACATGCTTTATCCTTAGGAATAAATTTATCCTTCAGAATTACACACCCAATATTATCCATATTAATAATATAGTCATAATAATATAATCGCTTGATAAGTTAATCATGAATTAAATTAATTACAATGATTCTTTTCAATTTGAAGCCACTCCGAGTCAATTGAAATCGATTAAGAAATGACGGTATGAAATTTATCAATAAAGGACACTGATTTATTTCTGCGTGCATTAGGCATAAATACATCATCGATCACATAATTAATATTTCAATAAATCGTTTTTAGTAGCTTAATTACTTATCATCTTATCCGATAATAATGCATTGTATCCAAACTCGATATTATATAAACTTTTAATCCATATTCAAAATAAATATAAAATTTAGCTAATGGCCGTCAAATGACCGTCAAATAATGGATTAATAAAGTTTTTTGAAATATAAAAATGGATTATATTAATTATTATATCATAAAAACGATTATTAAACTAAAAGATTATACTATATAAATATTATTAAAAAATTATATTTTTATATTATTATAATAATTAAAGAATTACAGTTTTGTATGTAATGTTTCTGGAATATTACATGCATATTACTGACATATTGCAAGCATTGTTAATTTATATTTCTGTAATATCTTTGCAATGTTACATTGCAATCTGCAATATTGTAACATTGCAGCAATATTGGTTCAATCTTCTGTGCTGTGTATTAAGTCTAACTTTTTATTAATTTGTGGTTAAGCTTAACCACAAATTAACCAGATAATGAAAAATCGGACTTAATTGTGAGAGTAGTTTTTTGCATCGATGAAAAATCAAAATAAAAAATTGGATCTTAATAACGAACTGCACAATCATTAACCAAAACTGAATTAGGAGCTAACACTATAAAATAGATTTAAGACTAACTTGTCAAGACATTTAAAAATAAATTTAATTCAACTTAATAAATCTATCAAAATTAGTGTAATTACTCTTTTAAAGCGGCTTTATTGCGTATCATCTCTAATATTGCGTATTAAAATTTAAACGAATTACAATTTCATTAATTGTAAGAAACCTATCCAGTCAAACAAATTTATTTTTAATCCCTCTGGGTATTCGAAAGCAATAACATTTACATATTTTTTTTTTATAACACTTGATATGAATTTAATTTCACATGATTGATACCACCGTAGAGAATACTTGGAAATTTCCGTGCTGCATTCCACTTGGTATTTGCAACACTTTTGGAATCATCCTCGTTGCTTATCAAATGTTAAACAAGGAGAAATATTCACGAGTGTGTGAGCGCCGTGTAGAACACAGAGTAATATTTATAATTGTAAACTTTTTTTTAAATAATATTAAATGTGGGAAAAAGTTCGTGGCGTTTTTCCCGTTAGATGGGAAAAACGCCACGAATTTTTTCCCACACCTAATATGTACACTTCAAATATTGAAATAAACGGATTCGTATTTTATAAATTTCTCATAGAAAGGATTATTCACTAATTAAAACCTATAATTTGCTCAAGAGCTGAAGTTCGTTCAGTAGAAAATCGTTTCATTACGTATTCAAACAGACCGTATTGAATTGCTGATATTAATAAATCAACGCAATTAAACTTCGCGGATATCTTACCTCCACTATCTCTTCATACATGGGTTGATCATCATTCCTATGAAGATCTAGACTGATCGGTACGAAGGATATAAGTCCTGCTAGAAGCCATACAACGATGATGCCACCAATGGCAACTCTCCTGGTCACCCAACGGCCGTACCTAAAACAACAACATTTGACAAACTCTATTTTAAAACTCTATAATTCTCATCTTTTTGAATTCTGATGGAAATAAAGACCGGAATGTAAGTTAAATGTAGGGGGAAAGTGAAAGGAGAGAGTAACAGAAGCGTAAACAAAATTTCTAGGAAGCGTAAATTGAAGCAGCATAAAATATTTTTTTATGCTGTTTCAATTTACGTTTCATAGAAGTTTCGTTGATATTTCTGTTTCTCTCTCTTTTGTATTTATATCTCGCATGCTCAGATTTTTATTTTTATAAGGGAAAATTTATACTCATAATTTCTTAGGAATTTTTAAAAATATTTTCAAGTATAATTTTAATATTATTTTCTAACAATTTTTGTTTAACTATTTGAAACTCTCCACAAAATTATATCTCTCTCATATAAATAATTTTATCCTGTAAAAATGTCTTTTAACCACACTGAAAAAGTTTTTAATTTACAAATTATTCGATAATCCTTCTTTGAAGATACAAATAATGATTTTGTTGAAATATTTAAAAATTTATGTAGATATTCTACAAATCTGAAAATAAATTTGGATTATGAAAATAATTATGTAGGAAACTCAAGCATGATGAGCAATATCGCAAAAAATTTTTTAACATTATATAATAGCAAGTTTGAGCGACATAATTGTTTTGACAGAAAATAATTTCAAACAAGATACAATTCTATGTAAACAAAATAAGATTTGAATCCAATTTTTTGAGATTTAAGTTTTATTTTTTCTCAGTATTTTTTGACAGTTTCCTTTAGTATAATGAGATCAAGATTATCAAACTTAAATTTAGAATTTAGATCAAATTCAAATCTTATTTCTTTCAGAATTGTATCATGTTCAAAATTGTATCAACTTACCCTATTTAGGTTATTTCCAACAAAATTATTTTCAGATCTGTACTTACCTAAATTTTAAGATACTTTAGCAAAATTTTGTTTTTTTGGTGTCGTAATCTCACCTAAGGGGATCCTTGATGTGTATGTAACGATCGAGTGATATGGCGCATAGATTCAGAATAGAGGCAGTGCTGCACATAACATCGAAAGCGATCCAGATGTCGCAGAACCACATTCCGAAGATCCAGTAGCCGAGGAGATCGTTGACCCCGGCAAAGGTCATCACCAGCCCACCGACGAAGAGGTCGGCGACGGCCAGGGAGGCCAGGAAGAGGTTGCCGATCCTCCGTAGTCCGCGATCGGTGTAAATCGCCACGCAGACCAAGACGTTGCCGGCAACGGAGAAGAATATCAGGATCACGAGGAGGAATCCTACGGATATCGTGGAGATCCGTCTAGCGGAGAATTGCCAGGACACGCTACTGTTCAACCGTACAACATATCGCCCCTCGAAGCGCGTTGGCCTTTAAGAAATCCGACGTCGTGTTGGTCGATGAAATATGATTCGTTGCTATTCATCGAATTCAATTGAAGGATGAATGAGAAGAGCCGGGTCATGCTGATACAGCGCAAATATTGGTATTACTACTAGTATTGAATGCTGTATAATGAATATATATTTTTTTCCGAGAAATTTTGAGATATACGTATTAAAACTTTTACTACACGATATAATAAATGTTATTTATAAAGGATCTCGGAAGTTCCGACTTTCGTCTTAATGAAATCATTTCTGGGGAAATTGGCATCGATTACTCATCGGGAAAAATTCGAGAGTGGCCATAATCTCCTGTGACTTTTAATATTTGGCGTTACATGTATTTCTATAATTAATATGTTACGCGAATGTTGAAAAGATGGTATACAAGTGAAGCTGAGTGAACAAAATGAACAAAGAGCCGATAAATCCGTTCTGGTTCATGTGCATATCCCCTTTAAAAGGCTAGATTCAGCAGAGTATATAATTCGCTTCGTGAACCTTTATTTTATCGATAACGTAAGCACCATAGTAAAGTAATTTATGCTAAAACGTCGATCAGGACAACTCTTGCTGTCTCTTACAATTTCAGGCAAGTCTTCTGCATAGGCGACTCTTTAAGAAGGATTTTATCTTATATCTGATTTTATATAAACGTTTTACTTGAAGAAAAAATTAAAAATCAATATTTCTAATTTTAAATATATAATAAATTGTCACACTTCAATGTATTTTGATAGATCTTAAAAATGTTGTTTTTAAAAACAAGATCTAGACTTTTGATTTTTCGTCTATTAAATCTTAAATAAAAAGTCTCTACACAATTAAAATTCTTTCATTTCTAGCAAAAAAATATTACAAGATTATAGTATAGGAATATTGTATGAAGGACATCGTTGGAGTTTCGTGATGAGTATCGATGTGACAGAAATTACGACACTCTCGGGACATGCCTCTAATCATAATTTATTTGATTCTATCGATTATATTAAGCAGCAAGAGAGCGTTCAAGGGATAAGGGTAGCAAAAAGGTGTCGAGAGAGAGAGAGCCTAGGAAGAGGGAGAGAAAGGCAAAGACTACCACCGATATGATTGGACGGGGTCAGATCGGAGCTTCCGAGAGTAGACACTCTTGGGAGGCTGTCTTCGAGGGGCGATTCGCGATCGATCAAATGGAAAGTTTAGCGAACCAACTACGAGCACCGACAGCAGCGAGAAAGCGTCTTCAGGCAGATCTTCTTCCCCGTCTGTCAGATTACTCTGCGAAAAGACAAAGAGAGATTGTATGAATGCGAGGCTTATTGGAGTTTGATGATTTATGCGAGGCAGGGGAGACTTAATTGGAGTTAGCTTAAGCCAAATTATCATAAGCGTGACTACATAACAGCTGCAGCCACAATTGACACATCTACAGTGAGACAAGGAATAAATAAAAATTAATTTGCGTGGAAAGAAACGCAGGGATATTATAAAGATGTTGACGTTGCAAGGATTAACGTCTTTGATGTTTTTCTAGAGCTTCAAATCTTCTTCTTTTTCTAGTTTTTTTTTCCCCAGTAAAGACACATACACGTACTTTTGAATGTCTCTATATCGCATTTTATGGTAGAATCGTACGATAAAATCATGATAAAAGAATGTTCTGCCGCGCTAACTTGCCGTTATCCATGAAAGGATGGTTACAGCTTTTTTTATTCTTTATTTTATTTCACAGATGCTATTTCCCATCTCGCTATCTTGGCATAAACGTGGAATTTCGAAATAATAAAGTTGCTTTACTTCTGTTTTTTTATGGTGGCGCAGGTAGGCGCTACAATTATTTACGCTGAGCGTATATATAGTCCAATGTATCTCGCTTGTAATTACGATTTTAAAGTTAATACTTTGGTGCAGGACTTATTTACCGGCCACGAAATTATTTTCTCTTCGTATTTTACAATGTGATACAAGTCAAAATTACCAATGATTCAACTTAAAATGTGACAAAAAATCTGAAGATTACTATTTGAAATCTGCACATTTTTATGTAATAATCGATATTTACGCAAATTTCGTGACTAAATATATGCACTAAGAAATATTCATTTGATCAAATTAATTCAGTTCGTCTTTATTTCTTTTGTCGGAGAATGTATGTATCTGAGTCAAATATAATTAATATATTTACATTCTTTTGAAGAATGTATGTAAATTAATGTATTTACATACATTCTTCAAAAGAATGTATGTAAGAGAGAAAGATAAACTAAATTAATTTTAGTTAAATGAAATAAAGACCAACTAAATTATTTTAATTAAAGAAATAATTTTTTTGCTCAGTGTGACATATGGATAAAAAATAATCGCTTCAATTTTTTTTGTAGCAATTAACAGTATACGGAAAAAATGATTTTCCTGAAGTATCTAAAAATTTAATAAAATAATTTTGTTGGGTTATCAAAATAATTATGTAGAACGTTCAAGCACAATGGACAATGTTGCAACAAATTTTACATTAAACATTCTAGCAAGTAATTAGTACATTTTATGTAATTATTTTGACAGTCTAAATTATTGTCAGATCTATGTCTAGTTAAATTTAAAAAAAGAGAATAATGGCTAATAACAAACAAATAATAGATGTTAATTTTAAAAAGATGTAACTACAATTTTTCAACAATAACATACATGTAAACCAATAAAATATATATAACATTTTAACTTCACTTAATCTTTATCAGTTAAAAAAACATTTCATTCAATTAAACATATTAGATGTGGGAAAAAGTTCGTGGCGTTTTTTTAATGCCATCTAATGGGAAAAATGCCAACGATAATACTTTAACTTAATTAATAAAATTGTAATCTAAATAAATATAAATTGAAACAGCACATTTCGTCAGAATAAAGAACAAAATAAAAACAGTATACACGTGTATATATATTACGTATTAAATTTTTGAATAGTTTAGCAAAATCTTCTTTTCGTATAGGCATTACAATTATCCGTACTAGATATATAGCCTGATATATAGCCTGATATATTTTTTGTAATTATGGCTTTAAAATTAATATGCTGGTGCGAAATTTATTCAACTATATTACTCTTTCATCTCCTGTTAATACAGTTCAATGTAATACAGTTCAATGCATTATTCTGAGGATTTGACCTAAAATGCAACGGCAAATTCTGATGACACCTATTAATTTGGACTATATGCACATTTGCAATCCACATTTACATAGATTTCATGACTAAATACATAATATGCAAGTCGAAAATAAATAACTCATGATCCTTTATATTCAATAGTGTTTTACGTTATGGAGTGGCTCGTCTTTAGGCAGTTCGTTCGTTTCTCGAGGGTGCAATAATCTGTGTAACACGTCACATTGAAATCTCACCGCGGAAACTTTCGAAAGTGGAGCGATGTTTATCGATTCATTAGATATGCAATACAGCATACGGCGCAACCACTTTATATTCTATACTCACGCGGCTTATATTATATATATTATATATTAAGTCGTACGCCCCTCTTACTGGAGAACACTTTTCGTTCGAAATTTCGCTCGTGGAATAATTACGTCGATGCAAATTATGCACTTGTGCTTATGAATTTAAAATAAGCATAGCTGTGGTAAGCGACAACAAGCGCTTTTACGTATCTCAAAATTCCAGTTTAGAATTTCCCGGATAGAATTTCTATTTCGAGTTCTATTTGAAATCGCTTGGTGCGCGATTTTCTTTCGTCTCAATTTTTCGCTTGATTGCACTCGATATCTAGCTAATTGTTCCGATTCATCCTGTCTTTTCGCAAACGTTCTGCCTCAGATCTGACTCGCGCTAAGATTTCCTATTACTCAATATCAAGTTAATATGTTCAATCGATCGTAAGTAACAGGGTTTTATTTCCGTGCATTTTATCGATGGGCATTGAAGATAAAAAAAAATTGTTTCTATTATCCTCACAAAAAGATTGAAAGAATCAACGTGTAAAGCATATAGGGATCCTGTAAAATTAAAATAAAAAAATGTTATTTGCTCGAGATTGTTTTTACATATTATATATTTCGATCGGGTCAACATATTAAATTAGATCAACAATGTTAAATTAAAAGACCAAAACATTTTGCAACATAAATATTTTAAAATGTATAACTGTACAAAATAAATAAAATTTTTGTTATAAATGGCCCGCTCAATACGAATATTTTAAATATATTCTAAATACTTATATTTTTCAAAAATGCATTTATGAGTTTAAATGCATTTTTGCATTTAAACTCGTAAATGTCATAAGAATACAAAGTTTTGCTTCCATACTTGCCATGTCATATACTTAAATATACATGATTTTATCATTTCTGAAAAAGATTAATATTCCAAGAAGGAAATGAAACGAATTAATATTAATCTAATCTTTGTATATATCTTCAAACAGTTCGTATTACAGAAAAATATAAATATCATTTTTTATAAAGATTTTCAACGTTAGTAAAAAATATATATATATTATATATAT
>NW_017259300.1:2806809-2810046 GCF_001594045.1 Atta colombica
CACACACACACACACACACACACACACACACACACACACACACACGTCTAATTTCTTCTTTCATCTAATGCAAACAGATCACGTACACTTGATATAGTACGGTCAACTTAGTGAGATATACATCCTGACGCATTGAAAGTGTAGCGAGCGCTTCTTCCATTTATGTATAATACTTTTTCGACATAATATATGGCATAGCGTGAGTAGACTCGTAAGAGGGAACGCATTAGCGTTACAAATAAAGTAACTTTTCAGAAAATATATAATCATTGGATTTAGATGTAATTAATCCCCGATGGACTATTGTACAATTTATCGTGTAATGTACAACGCATGTGTTACAGTTACGAGTTTTCTAAAACGCTTTTAAACGATCTTTAGGATTAAGGACTAATATTGTACAATATTATTGATCATTTCAATTCAAAATAAACAGTCTCTTAATACAGCTTCTAGACGACAATTAATATTGTGCAATAATATTGATCCAGGGGCTATATTGAGCTTGTTTGTTTTAAATTGTTTAAAAGGGACATCACTGTGTTCAGCAGAAAAAAATAGCTTTGCAACTGGTGCAAAATTCTGTAACATGGTTTATACATTTAGATTTAGGATTAAGGAACTAAGAATCAATTGTTTACAAAAAAATTTTTACAACAGTTTCAAAGCTGCTTTTTCTGCTAGAAGCGATTGAAAATAATGTATAAAATAATTGTACAATAATATTGAGCGTTTAGGGACCGCTTTAGATTCGTCGCGTGAGATTAGTATATGTAAATAATGCATGTTTGCAAAAACTCAATAACTTTCTTTCGCGATTAACATATGTTATCGGATTTTCATCGCGTCGTGTCGGTCATTTTCTCATCCTATGATATGAATGGATCCACCACGTTTCCGAAAGTCCGTATAAACAATTGATATATATCCCGATTTTCGTTTATTTCCTTTCTCTTGCGATTCTCGTTCGGGAAGACCGGTATAGATCAATGATCGATTCTTTTTGGGAACGACGATTTGTGGCTGTAGCTGACAGTCGACGATTTTCTACGAGTCAGTTCGAAAAAGAAACACAGAAACACGTGGTATACTTGCGTTCTCTTCGAAATGTTCCGCGGAACAGCGCTATTTATTGGTACATCATTTGCGGTGAAAGCGTTTTGTATAATCAATCAAAAAAAGAAAAAGAAACTTTCAAATTAAAGATATATCAAGCGATTAGCGCTTTAATTCTTTTTGCCGCGAGGTACACTTTCTCATCTCGACCGAGAAATCGGCATTTCTATGAGTTAATTACTTTAAAAAAAAAAAATACAAAATAGAAGACTAATTCATTAATTACAAATGAATTCTTATTTTACTTAGTTTATGAAATTATTCTCCTAAAGAACAATTTGTTCACATTCTGCACATTCTAAAATCATTCTACTAACAATAAATAGCAAACGGTTGGCCGTTCTAAAACCAAGCTCTTTGTCGGTGTAAAAAATGTACTATTTAAAATCATTAATTTTCGTAGTTAATCTGCAGTAGTTAAAGTGCACGACTCGTAATTTGTGCAACGTTAGATTGCGCACATTTCAGATATTAGCACCCTGTGATATATGAGCTCAGCACAGTTTCAAACTGCGTGCAGTAGTTCGCGAATAAATTCGCTGCAGGCGCGTGAGCAAAGATAGCGAATGCGGCAATTGCGCCGCGACGGCTGCAGTTTAAAGCCAGTGAGTAAGAAAAGTTAACATGTGGACCATATATACGCCCGACGAAGATAATATGAGAGGAAAAATCTATAACGACCATAACGACCATTTAATGAATGGCAAAAACAAAAGGGAAACGTATCGAACGAGTGGAAAAGAGGAAGAAAAAAGAATGAAACCGCGTCGACGCTCTCGTTAGTTCTATATGAAATTACTTTTACGCCTTCAAACGTTTCCGTTATGGACTATCGATTCGTCGTGCAAGTTATGTTACGAATGTTTCATGCATGTGCACGTATCTCTTTCATCTCTCTTTTCCTCACATATTCCCTTGAATATAAACCAGCCAGTTATATGACGAAACGTTGCCTCAATTTTCACCAATTCGCTTTCTTCTCATTAGGCGAACCTACTTAAAACGCGTATCAATTCGAATGGTTCAACGAATTTTCTACTATCACCTTCATCGTGCTTGACATTTATGGAAGTGGCCGATTCAGCGTTTCATGATGTTGGATTCACATCATCATAACGTTCGAAAAGTATTCGTTAAATTCTACAATCATAAAATAAAGTTATTATATTCGTTTCGTCCAATTAAAATTCTTTTTTATTTTTATTTCGTATCTTTACATATTCAAATAATTAAAATATTTTATTATCAGGAATTATATTCGTGTATCTATCACGATATATTATATTCGTCTATTCTCTTTTCAATTTTCTCGTTTCTGACATCGTATATATTTTACGATAACGAATATAAAATCTTTCAGAACTTTTAACTATGAATTCAAAATTTAAATATATTCCATATTCATTGTTTGATTAGTATAGAGAATAATTATAAAGTCTTTGTATAGCTTTCAACTTTCGTAACTTTAGTTCTATATAATAAAATTCTATATAATAAAATGAATTTTTAAGAGAAACAAGTGAATATATATATATTTATATACATTTAAGATGCATGGAAAGAATAATATCTACGTTTACACCGTGCGCTTAGTCCGTGATCTATAAGTGTCTTTGTTTAATCTAATGGATAAAGATATTTGTTATTATTATATAGGCCACGGCCCAAATACATAGTGTAAACGTAATCATTTTTAAGGAAATATTTAAAAATGTAGTTACAGATCTGAAAATAATTTTATTGAACAATTGAAATAATTATGTAAAAAACTCAAGTATGATGAGTATTGTTACAAAAACTTTTGATACAGCAACTAGCTTTAACACTTTATACATAATTATTTTGATAGTCCAACAAAATTATTTCCTGGTCTATCTAATTAAATTTTTAGATATTTCAGCAAAACCGTTCTTTCTGTGTATATATACATATTTTTTTTTCTCAGTGTACAATATATTTATAAATCAAGTATATTGTTTATATATATCATTATATATTATTATAATAATATATCGTATAACAATATATTTTGTACACTAAGAAGTATATTGTACACTGAGAAAAATTTCAGATTAAAACCAAGAGATTCTAATCAGAATTCTAATTATCTTAAAAAATTTT
>NW_017259300.1:2810146-2818683 GCF_001594045.1 Atta colombica
TAACACGATTTTATGAGAACACTCAAAATTCTCCTGTGTACTTGAGATGATGTGTATTTTATCGCACGCGACGCGGCGGAAAATCCTTCGGTGCATCATCGATTTGCTGGATATATCGCATCGCCTGCATGCATATGCATGGGAAAATATTTTATTGCATCGTCCACACGGAATATCGATGCCGCTGATAACAAATGATTGCTCGATCAGCACATGCGTCGCATCAGGTCGCATTCGCCAGTTCTCCCTGCAATCGTCACGTCGCGAGATGCATGGCTGAATATGTACGTATATGACGATATTCAGCGATTATTTTATGAATTCACAGCGTATTAGAAATATTATTAGAGATACCGAAATTGCATATTTCTATTAGCAGAATATTACAAATCCATTTTTTAACATCAATGATACTCAATCTCCATAATTCAATTTTTATGAAGCCTCCAAATTAGTCAATGTTATATATATCAACGAATTCAATCTGTCAAAAAGTTACCTTTCGTAAATATACATAAAGAAGACAGTTTTATTGAAGTATCTATAATAAAAATTTAGATAAGTATAGATAAGAAAATAATTTTGTTGAACTATCAAAATGATTATGTAGAACATGTTAATAATTATTATATAAAAATATTTTGCAGTATTGCTGATGTAGTGAGTTTTCTATATAATTTTGACAGTAAAATTATTTTTTTATTATTTTTTTATCCAGTTAAATTTTTAAATATTTCAGAAAAATCGTTCTTTCTGTGTAATTCTGTGTAATCGATGTAAAACTCCCTCAAATTTATTTTATGTGCCTATAAATTTGCGTGCATAAGTTTATTAGTAGATTCTTAAGAAATTATAAAAAGCTTTCTCAAAGAAATTTAAAGCTGATGGAAAGAAACTAGAATTGCGTTCCAATATTTACTTCCAGAGGTGCGATTCCGTAACTATCTTTACACATCTACCGAGTTGTCGATATCATTGCACAAATATTTTATATAAAAAAGCTGCGCAACGACACTGACAATTGTTAGCGTGTAAAAGTTATGGAATCGCGTCCCAGTATTGAAAATCTATAGTGTACACAAGTTACATGCACTATAGATTTTCAGTACTTCACTAGCAGTGAATATCGGAACGCAACCTAGACATGCTTTCAAAAAATGGCATTTATGTTATTATATAGATTCTTCCGCCATTTTTCTTTTTAAAAACATCTCTCTTCCTCGAATCAAATTGCGACAGACAGTGATAATCATTGTCGAAATTAGTTGTGGTTTCTCATTTTGACAGATCAAAGGAATCAGTACGATATATGTGTGACATATTGTAACAAGTGCCATGTGGTTAATTACTACGCTTATTTTGATGTTGAGAGACGATCGTATAGCCTGCGTATTTCAAACGATATGCAATTATAGTTGTTGGTTTATCACTTGTCGATTGCTCTTTTAATTTACATTTTAATGATAATTGTATTGTCTGCTAGCATCTTCTACATAGCAAAGTATATAACTTTACAAATACTGTGTTATATTACAATGAATTATAGATATCAAAATACGTTTATACATTTATAGTATAAATCAATACTCGACAGATTTTATATCGACGAATATAGATATATTACATCATTGCACTTATCCATTTTTCTGATTTTTGAACCTTTTGTAATAATATCCCAGAATAATATCAAGAGTTCGTAATATTCATATAAATAAATTCATATAAATAAATAAATAAAATAATTTACGTAAAAAATGTAATATTAAGCATGACACAGTTTATATGCGAATGCGCGGATTTTATTTAATTTATAAATGGATGTAACAGATTTATAAATGTATCCAAATATTCTATTGGTTGCAAACATATCATAGGTACATTTAAAATTTAAACATTGACTCATCTGTTAATTATCGATTTATATGATACAAATATATTACACAGAAATATCCATTTCTCGGATTCTTATCAAATCAAATATTTTTACGATAATATTATAATATTGCAGAGAACAACATTCATATAAATAAATTAATATAACTGACAGAATGTAATATAGTAAGAATGTAATATAAATACGTATGAATGTAATATGATACGAATGTATTCTATTGTTTACGAAATTATACATACGTAAACGTTTACACGAAGTCTCTGAATATTTTAACAAAACAACTTGATTTAACGTCAACTCCTATCAACTCTGACGTATACATAGTGAAAGATTATAAACAGCAGCTCTCCGATCATTTGTATTTGTCGCATTATACGAAAATTATTTCGAGATTGAATCTGGAAATGTCTATTATTGGATTTGTTCAAAGAAATCATATGAAAAAGTTTTTCTCCATTACGTCCATAGCGTTTCATATTTGATATAAATGCGTTCAATTACAAGCCATTTTTTTCCTAAAGGAAAACTGGGATACTCATAAATATAAATTTCGGTGTTACTATTCTCCTCTGACATGGTCACAAGTCTCTTTTACAGCATCTACTTCTTTTCCGTCTCCGAGGACGCGTATAATACACGCCCTTCTGCTAGCACGATTCAAAATAAAAGATCAATTTTCTCTGGGCTACATACATTCCTACAAAGAAATACGACGAGTATTCTCTTCGAGCTACGTGACTCTTTCAGACAGACAAAAACTCAACAAAAAAATTCAACAAAAAGGAAAAGCATCCGGAACATTCAGTTTTTGTGTGACATGATATGAAAGTTTACGATATTTCTGACTGTAAAGCCAGCATTTTATAAACTTTATTCCTAAGATTTGTTCAAGTTAATATCAAAATTATTCAATATCTACAGAGTAGTACATGAAAAAATGTCATATGCTTTATATATAATCGGGGAACGTTTACAAATGTTATATAAATAGAATGTTATATAGATAGAATTTTTTTTCTTAACAAGTAATGATTATTCTTACAAGTTACCGACTCTGAAAAGTAATGTACTTAGAATTAACTTAAAAAGTAACGAGTTATTATTTCTCAATTACTTTTGTGTTCATTTTTTGTAATAACCTTTTACACATATACATTATTTCAAATATCATTTACTTCAGATAATATTTTTTGCAATAATAGTTCTTCGACGATCAAACTTAAAACTTGTGATATTATTATTATTATTTTAATTTTTAATTATTGAATAAATAACTTTAACTTCGTTACAAGTAACGAGATACTTTCCAATCCTATATATAACATTTATTTTTAACAAAATTGGTACATAATTAGTACAGAATTAATTACTAAAATCTGAAAATAACGATAATTAAATGGTCTGACATTTCGTGCGCTATTCTGAATGTTTATCTTATATTAATTTAAAGATGCATAAAGTTATCAAATATCTTAATTTATTCTTAAATAAAATTAAAATAAGATAAAAATGTATTATTAATAAAAGTATCACAGAAATGAAAAAAGAGAACCATTTTTTAATCAGTTTTAAAATTCAAAAAGTCTGGATCCAAGGTAGCTCGTTAAGTATAGGCCACTTACTTTTCTTCTCGCGATGGTCGACGTTTTAAAATTTAATTTTATGTTTCAAAAAGATAAAGACGCCTTAAATCTGCTTTCAACTCGTTAAATCCATAAACCCGAACAAACGACGCGAATTCTCGACAACATTTGATGATTGAAATAAACCTTCGTAAAAAGTGAAGAACTTTCTTATTCCGCTATAATTCAATCGTCGCAAAGACTAGATATGCTGAATAACGTCAATGCTGAATAAAATCATGCAAAGACTGAATATGCTGGATAATGTAAAATCAGAAATGCATAATCTCGTTTCGGCGAGGCAGTCATAAATGCATTGGTGCTGTCGAGACGAATTCTTTGGTTGGCAGCGTCTTTAGCACAAAAGTCATTAATTTCATGTCGGAAAACAAATTACACGGGAATTATGAGATGAAAGCCTAGAACTCTGATGTGCTACGACGATTAATCCTTTAAAATAATAGAAACGTGCGAATTACCGCGCGTGCTGCATTGAGCGCGTGCTGGATTCGACTTCACGATTTCCACTCTCACGTGCTGAATCGGAATTTTCACCCTACTTGTCACTGTGTTGGCAATACCCGCCGCGGAAAACTTCACGAAACTTTGAAAGGTTCGTTCAAAATTTATCTGAAAGGATTTGAACCGTCCTTTAAAGCTCATGGCTCTTTAATATGAGAAGGTATAACTAATTTTACTCATTTAACTTCTTGTCGGTAACCGAGATTTTTAAAAGTATCGATATTCTAGTTGTGAATTATGATAGATAAATTTAAATCTGCAGAAAATAAATAAAATACAATTCGATCTCTAGTGATCTGATAATGATCATTGTTAAGGCTTTGATAAATAGGTATGTCGGAGTTTCTTCAGATTTTTATATAATCCGGAACGATAAAAAATTTACTCTGTTTCTCAAAGATCTCTATTGTTGATGAAAAAGTTAAAATTCATATTGCCGGCAGAAGATTAAGTATCACTATAATGGTACTGGCAAATATTAGCAATAAAACATTATAAACAATATATGTACATATACTAATAATAATGAAAAATTAAAAGCTAGCTTTTCATATAAAAATGAATTAAGAATAAGAAGTAAGAAACTTTTATAATTATTTTAAAATTTTATATAATTTTATATAAATTTTATATTTATATTTAAATGTGTCTTTTATATGTACATCGGTTACAAAAATATAATTCAACAATTACAATCGAAAAAAAACATCTGTTATAGATATAAAAGTTCTACTACTTTTATGGTTTTGCCACAAAAAATAAAGATATCAATTTTTTTTAGAATCTAAGAAAGTTTCAATAGCTTTTATTATCGCGGCATCGGTGACTGTTTTTTGGTTTCAAGAACCGAAATTCAGTAATCTGACAAACAAAGAGTTCGCCCGTAAATTGTTCGAAGATATGCGTAAAATACTACGACAATCCGTGTTATCGAATGTTTGAGATTTACGGCACGTCTCCCATTTCATCCCACAGGGCTGATCGGCATTCCTTCTCTACTTACTACGGAAATTCGCAATAGTCGGCACACAGTCGCAACAGCCGATGGTATCAGGAGAAAAGTATGTGGTTAAAACGTCTCTCCTTCTCAGCATTTGTCACCCAGCGGCAATTTATTTCATTGTCGCACGTCATGTTTAGTGCTATCGCGGAAACTCGAGTATGCAGCGTATACCGGAATCGCGGTCGCTACTATCACTAGTTTAGAATTATATGATGTCGCAGTCTTTTTTTCACATTTTTACCTTCCGCTTACAAAAAGAGCGAATTATTATCATCATCGTTATATATGTTATCATATTGTTGTTGTTGTTGTTAGAGTTATTGTTGTTATTATTAAGATTATGGGTATAATTATTGTTATTGTTACTGTTGCTGTTGTTAGTATTATTATAGGACCTCCAATTTTGTGTGTGCGCGCGCGTGTGTGTGTGTGTGTGTGTGTGTGTGTGTAAATATATATAAAATATATATTTTTCATTATAAAATGCTATTCTATATATATAATATTATTTTTACTAATAATATTATATGTGAAAGTATTCACACATTTTAGTTAAAAATCAGAGGACTTTTTTCTTTTCTAGTACCATCTATATATATATGTATATATCTCGTAATAAACCTGTAAAATTGCGATCATTTTTTCAAATTAAGCGGATTTTAATTTATACCATTTTGCTAATCCACATTCAATAAATTCAATCAACTAAAATTATCAGAGATAGGGATAATATGGAGGATTATTCACAATAATTTCCGGTTTGACTCATACTATTATAATGACGTAACGTGATCGGAATTTAAAAGGATTCGTCTGACGCTTTGTCGAGCTTACCGATACAAGAAACAACATATTGCTAAATCTAGTGATAACATCAGCACACTTTATATTACAGGACATTGTGCCGGTCGTGCCGGCACCGAAGCACGATGTCCTATAATCTGCAGCTACTGCCTACCATAATTACTTTCCAGCGAACATTTCGCCGATGAACAGACTGAATGGAGAGAGGGAGGAAGGGGAGGGGGGAAGATCTGTTACTTCAAAAACAGGACGCTGTTAAGAGTCGTGGTTAATTGTCGGGGGCAGAGAGAAACGCACCGTGAGAAAGCAAGAGCTTCGTTTTAACAGTAGAACGAAATTATTTCCTTTCCCGCCTTCTTCGCAAACCGTCATGATGCTACAATATTTATCTATATATTGTTCTACAGTTCCCCATACCGCCGCGCCGTTAAGAGTTGGGCCGTTGTAAAAGGATTTAAAGCGTAATTTATATAAGGTAAATTTACGGCACATTTTACATAATGCATATTGCACCACGAAATTGTTTTCCTCTTATCTACGAGGCTATACATTTTTCAGAGATCGGATTAACCTCGCTCGCGTCCCAGTCGGTGACGGCGAGCTCTTGAGCGGTTTTAAGCACTCTCGTCGTAATGTAATATTTAAGTTCCTAATTTAGCGATAAGTGCAGCCATTAAGTTTTATTTCAAGCTTTCTTTATCTCATTTTTAATTCTTAAAATTCATTAAAATTTTCACTTTTTGCTTGCTGTTGTTTAGAAAGCAGCATACATAGAAAGAATTTGCTGAGCTATTTAAAAATTTAAATCTGGAATTAAAAATAATTTTATTGAAAATAATTATATAGAATGCTCAAGCATAATGGACAATATTGGAAAGAGTTTTGATGTTCCATCAGCCAGCTTATGCGTCCTAATTATTTGATCTGTTCGAACGCTTGAAAAGTTGATCGCAGAGATAATGAGAAGGAAAGGCTTGATAAGGCTTAGGATAACTGTCTCTATTAATGTGCCTTTTAGCCAATTTGCTTATTACTGAATTAATTATTAAATATTGCTTTAATTTTATCAACTTGCAATCAATATCAGTTTTTCAACTACTTCTTTTTTTAATAATATTTCTTTAATCTATATATTAGATGTGTTCGAAGCGGATTACATTCATACGGACCTGCATATACTCACAAAAAAGGTATGGTATGTGTATATGTGTTCATGTGTATGCAAGCGGAGAGGCGATATGCGTAGAATTAGTTTAATTCATTGATTATGATAGAGGAAGGGGAAAAAATTGGGGCGAATTGGAAATTATTGTTAAGTTTGAAAGAGAAAGAATTGACGAATTTTTGAAGCGGATGAACACTCAAGATTCGCGATTGAAAAGGAAAGAATTGACGAATTTTTGGAGCGGATAAACGCTCAAGATTCGTGGTTGAAAAAAAAGGAATAGAGAAGGGAGGAGAGGCTAACAAATAGTTTGGATGGACTATATTATAGTTCTAAATACTATATTATAATATTTTCGCGATCGCCCTTTTTCTAAAAGTGAGTTCAAAACAGAGAGGATTTTTACAAGTTTATTATGTTAATGGTTGACTTACATTGGGTTTCCAAAGTGAAGAGGCTGGCATCAACTGCGGAGGCCATAATTATCGCAGAATCCAAGTACCACAAATGGGTTGATCGAAATTGAATCACAAGCCAACGCCCACAATAATGTACAAAAACCCTGCACACGACGTGTATCACTTAGTAAGACTTTGATTCTGTCCGTGCGTTTTCGCGGGCCTCAAAAAAGGGCGTCTTTTCCTTTGCCTAGAGAGTATTGTTATGTTGCAGAATCATGCTGATAATTTACGTTTTCTTTTTACATTCTTTTTTCTAGTCCTATCATTGTTGATCTCATTGTTGAGTGCGTTGTTAAATAAAGTTTCAAAAAGAAAAGAAGTAATTTACGATTTTCCTTAAGGCGACTAGGAGACTGCTACGAGTGGATGACAAATTTTGTTATATCGCGAAAAATATAGCGAAATAAACAGTTGCTTACCGTATCTAGTTTTCTTAGAATTATTGCGTCCAAGGTAATCGTTGTCAGCCGCGAGTCTGATCTCAGATTACATTACCGCATGCATTTTATGATTTGGCGCGCTGCCTGTTTTCTTCTACTTAAAATGGAATTGATCAGCCTCGGATGACAGTTTGGATATTCGCTATTTGCATGACAGATATATTTTATGTAAACGCAATCTTACTACTTCTGGCCTCGCATTATAGTTATTATTCTTTCCTGATTGATTGACATTTATGAGTTTCATGGAAGTAGTCTAGTCTCTTTAATTCTTTGAAATCATTAATAGAAGACTGTATTTGAATCTCAGATATGCCATCAACAATCGCGATGTGAAGCCAGTTCTTACAAAAGAAAAGAATGGCGCCTACAGGACGTAACAGATCTAAAATTATTTTTAGATATTTAGCTAAATTTTTAGATATTTTAGATCAAAACCGTTCATTTTATGTACAAACTACAGTTATTATAGTAATAAATACTCCGTATGTGTTAAGTAATATTTTTTTATGTGAATTAATACGCATTCATTATCAGAAAAATTATTCGACATGACAAAGATGTATATTAATTATCTGCTAAAAATCTTCCTATTAATATATATATGTGTATATATATATATATAT
>NW_017259300.1:2818904-2827459 GCF_001594045.1 Atta colombica
TGTTTTATATAAATATTATATAATATTATTATTCTTATTGATATATATGGCAAAATATTCATAGTCTTGAGAATCACAGAAAATATATTTTTTATAATAACTACTTACGCGGAATTTATATCAGAAGCTGAGTTTTGTATAAAGTTTCTGTTTTGATCTGCTCGTTTGTTTAATAGTGCTTTTTTTCATTTGCTTATCTCTTTGCCTTCTTTATAATTGCATTTTTCATTCTGTGTACAAGATACAAACGTGCCAGTGACAGTTCATTTCCGATTTCGACAAGTACTTTTATACGAGCTTATTATATTCTTAGTTCATTGCGATTCGCAAGAGAGATATAATTTCCAGAAAATCGTATGATAATCTTAGGATGAATGATTTTTTCATCGCTGGTTGGTTTCAGTGTGTATGTTATCTACATTATTATAAATAATGCAAAAATATTGTAAAAATCATACAAGATGTGTTTTTTATGTATGACATACTCTTTTGCAGAATTCCATTATAAAATAAAATTATTTCCACACGCGAAATGTCAATAATATTTTGAAAAAATATAATATATTATATGGGTTATTTATTTTAAAAGCAACGTAATTTATCTTAAAAATAAATGTATTTACGTATAAATATGTTTACTATTTGATAGTTTGTGAAAGAAAGATAAAGCTGAATTTACGTTGAGTTTTGGAAAAGATTTCTTTAACAGAGTAGAAGAACTTATTTGTCACTATCGCTGACATACACATTTATTTCGAGTATGGTTGCCTCGTGTTATCCATGTCAGAAAGAGTTATATTTTGACTTTTCTACGATGTTAGTTTTTCACTTTACAATTCCGTTTACACGACTAAAGCGGTACTTGACATGCTAATGTGTAAAGAAAAATAAAAGAAGAAAAATAAAGAAAAATAAATAGTGAAAAGCCGTTAAGCATTAAAAAAATTTAAGGATTTCTTTAGAGATGAGCAGGAAACTGAAATAAACGTATTCTTGAGTGGTGAAATTGCGTGTCAAAGTAAATATTATTTTTTCATTACTTATTTTAGCTACGTTCTCAGATGCTTCAATATTTGCTTGCACAGAAACTGCGGATTTTACATGAGTTTTATTTTAAATCTTTTACGAGACTTATTACGTCAATTTTGATTCATGATAATTTCAAATTGCGATTAAATTTTCAGGTGTCATTGATCTCCTAAATTCAAATCAAATTTTCCTTGTAATTTTAACGCGATCGGTTTAATATTTTTGATACTATTCTTTTCTAAGGAAGAATCGATTTCGAATTTATAGATTCTATTATTGGGACTAAGTTTGTAGATTCCGGGAATATTCTTGTGCACTACTTATGTTATTTCATGCATATTAATTCAAAACTCGCTGGATTATCGGTACTTGTCGTCTATGGCACTTGTTGGCCTCGCTGCTAGTCCGGAATCGATTTCCGGGAGTTCTTGTCGACGAATTCACGTCGACAAGCCACTCGCTGATATCTCTCATCATCGCGAACTGATTCCACGGAGTTAATAGGCAGGATCATTTTGCGCCCGAAGAGGGGAAATTCAATCAACGCTTCTCAAGTCTGACGTTAAATCTGACGAAGGAGCGGCAATAAACATTCTCCAATTTCCCTCCGAAGGTTCATGTTATCCATTAGCATTACGTAATAACGATCACCTTTCATATTGAAAAATTCATACACTTTTACGCTTCATTTTACTATGCATTTGGTTTATTAACCTTTCAAGAAACCTTTTATCAAAATAATTTATGAAAGATCTTGCTTTTTAAGGGTTTTTGAGGTCATTGAATTCAATTCTAACTTCAGAATTCTAAACACAAATTTCAAAAAAATAATCTGATTATCTTAAAATTCAGTTTTAGGAGTTTCTTGATATCTCAGAGTTTGAATGCAGCCTGAAGATATCAAATTTCAAAACCTCTATGAAGGAAGGTTTAGTGTCAAAGAGCTCCAAATGGGAGTTTGAAAGTCAATTTGGAAATCAGTACTAACTCACGTGAAACTGAGTTTCAAATAAAGCGAAACTGGAAACTTGATGTTCGCAAAACTCTCTAAAAACTCTTTAAAACCGAGTGTAATAATTATTTTTTTAATTATCAAATTATTTTTTAAAAATTCTATTCGTTTCTGTCATATTTATTTTATTTTGAATTTTTCTTTTCACTTCAAATTCAAACAAAGCATTATAAGATTATTCTATACGGGCTAAGTTTCATAAAAAGTAAGAGAGCCATTTATAAAATAAAAAGGATTAATCCCAAACGAAATCGCTGGTCCACAAAGGGTTAAAGCAATATTCGCACAATGATTGTCACGTGCATATTATCGGATATTTTAAATCGTGGCTCTTTTAATGCCGCGCGATTTATTATCACCTGCGGTGCGACGCAATAATCGAAATCCGATTTTATAACCATCTGCATATCGTACACGAGCGAAATGAGATGAGATGACGTGGCAAAGCGAGACGATAGATTAGGATATAGCGAGATTTTCGTGGCTTTAAACGCGAAATTGAGAAATTTCCGCTATGCTCGTCACGAATACGCGTGGTGATCATTGTATCGCGGTGGCGTGGGTGTGAATATATATGGCTACATAATTCAAGCATCTCGTTACACACGTTTGCCCATGTATTACGCCGATATGCGAATTGATTTTCAATATCAAGCGTACGAAGCCGCGAAACCTACCTTCACACGCGCGCAGGAATTATGAATCTTAATATATCGACTGCTATCACATACCTATACTTATCCTACCTATACTTATCTCTGTATATTTTCTATACCATATCGTACTCTTCGAATGGAAGTTTGCATAGAAACGAGTGTTTCATTTTAAAAGGATTGCCGTGATTCTTGACAAAGTTAACATAATCGAAATCATATTTCTCTGTACTTATTGAATTCTATGGAAGAACACAACACAATAACAGCATGTCTCAGAGAAAATTATTTCTATCAATCTTCAGGTGGGACTTTAATAAAGTTCCTCCTCGAAATAATCCTGTGGAAAGACAAATATTATGTCGCAAATATTACGTTATTTCATGGGAGCTGCATCATGTATAATTGTAACAAAATTGAATATTTATCATTGCATATCCGGACAAAACACAATTATTCACTGACGATTTCAATCATTCTGTGTGGTTACCCATGGTACGATAGGAATTGTTTCCTTTATACATGAAAGCGTTACATTATAGTCTCACCATTTTCAAACATTTTCAATGATCGCGAAAGACAGTAGTCGTGAAAGAAACACAACAAGTCGTTCAATTCTTGAAGTAACACAATGAATTTGTTGACAATACCTGTGTACTTGTTCAAATAACTGAACTAACACTCGACTGTAATTTCACGGATAAATTGGACGTCAAAAGAAATTGTTGCGTAGGAAGTAACAGAGCATGCTTATTACATACGCCCTAAATAACGAAGAATATCGGAAATAAGAATTTTATGTGACGCATTTTCTCTTTCTTTCTCTCCTTCTTCCGGCCGAGAAAGCACCTCGAAAAAGATCGTATAGAAAATCCATCGGGAAATTGTCTTTCGCGTAGGGATTTTCTGCAAATCCTCATGCAACTTATATTCTTCTCGAGAACAGATAATTAATTGTTAAATTTATTATAAATAAGATTTCAATTTCAAATTCACCAATTATTTATGATTTCTCCAGCGACATGTATTTACTTTATAGATGATTGCGAGTAAAGACTAAACGATATTTTCGAGAAGGAAAAGATAGAAAAACGAAGAGTCGGTTGAATGATGCTATTTGGGGCTCTCGGTGCCTTGCCCATCAAACGTGTAATCCTTTGAAAGTCCCTTTTCGTTTTATTTTCGACGGCGCGGCATAACTGGACTAGTTGTTATTGAAAGTTTATATCAATCAATAACTTCACTGGGAAAGTGAATCAAGAGCGGAAAAGCGACGTGGGCGTTTATAAGCCCCTATCTTTCTCATTTTAATCAGCATTTCTTTCAATATTTTGATCAAAAATAATACGTAGGCGAAACATGATTTATCAATCTGCCAACTAGAATAGGTAGTAGTGACAAACAAAAACACCTCCATAAAAATAATATTACAAATGATTGAATTTAAAAACACACATACACACATACACACACACACGTGTGTGCGTACGTGTGTGTGTGTGTGTGTGTGTGTGTGTGTGTGTAACGATATTTTTGTGGAGATACTTTTATATTTTTATAAATTATAGTAATATAATATATATTTGCAAACAGATTTTAAATATAAATCTCTATTCATTATACTTTGTGCGACACTATTTTTGCAGTGAAAAGTCGTTCCTTCTTTTATAACGCTCTGTTTAAATCCAGAAAGATAAAGAACTCATTATACACGAATAAGTTCAAAATAATCGCCTCATTAGAAGAGAAGAGAAGATGGATGAAAAAGAATCGTATCTGTGAATTTAAAAACTTAATTGTAGTGCGCTATTAAGCGAGGTAGCAGATTTCATAGAATAAGTAGTAAATGTCGACGTCTGATCAGACGGGAATCGGAAATGGGAATGTCTACGCTCGCAATGAAAAGTTGGATCTTTAGAGAAAGAATTTCTTATTCTTAATTTAAGCACGTATTGTGACTGTGTCATCAATTTAGTATATCTCTCGACTGGCTAATGAAAAGTTGGAAAGAAGGCATAAGAAAATCTAGAGAAGACACGAAATTGTTCTAAGTCATGCTGATGATGATGAAGTTAGAACACGGGCTCATAATACCGCAAAGTCTGTCAGAAAAGACTTGCCATTCTAGAAGCTCCTACATATGGCAGTAAATTATCTAAATGAATATTTATCTCTAAAGGATGAAAAAAGTTAAGCTAAACTTCAGCATCGATGAAGAGTTTGATTCATTCCCTGTTTCGCTTCTAAAGCAATAAAATCTAACCAATTTAAAGCACGCATTTACAGAAACATAATTATATATTATTATAAAAATTTACAAATATGGTTTTTTCTGTTTTTTCTATTTTCCGTAATTTCGGGATATCAAAATTTAATTACAAAATTATTTCTAAAGTTGTTAATAAAAATAGAAAAAAATTTTTTAACTTTTGGAGGTTCTTGGTCAATTTTTAGAAAAGTTCCTTGACTAAAGCATTAAATAAATCCAAGAATAAAAATTTTTATTAAAACTTCTTATTAATTACAATAAAAAAGGAAATACATAAACAAAAATAATTTAGTACTATTTAAAACATTTTTTAAGAAATCGAAAAATTTCAATTTTATGTAAATCTTGAATTCTGTCCAAAATAATTTTTAATTTTTTCATTTTTATTAATTCTTTACTTCATCAAATAGCCTTTTTTTAAAGTTTATATTTTTCTGTATGCATATTGAATTTTTTCTGCTCTTTTAACAGGATTGTTCTTTGATTTTTTTTAGTTTTTTTTTACTGCTAACACACAACCTTGCGTTTCCTTTTATTAATATAAAGTTAAGTGTGATAGAAAGAATCATATTTTAAAATCAATTTAATATATACAGTCGTTTGTAATAAAGACGTTATATTATTACAAATTATTTAATAATAATATTATTACACACTATTTATTTTACATATGAATATCAGAAATGACGTCTGAATGTAATCTAACTGATAATAAAATCCAAATATTAATTTAATCAAAGCAACTGCAGTGGATGATTTAATTAAAATCAATTCCGCAGTTTATGTTGAGCAAATAGTTTCACGTGTCCTTCCGACGCGACTCTTATCACGATAGCTTCAGGCAATCATTACGAAGTGAATGCTTTCTCCGAAAGATTGATCGATTCAAATCTTTAGCCTTTGCGTTAGGCTCGAATTCCAGTCAAGGAAAACGTCATTCATCACTCAATACTGTGACAATAAAAGTGAATTGAAAGGATCCACCGATAAGATTTATTGTTCTTCTCACAAGACGTGTTATTTTAGTAGTTCTCTATAGAATATTATTCACAAACAAAATTTTTTATTTCATCTCATCGATATAGAAAGGTCCGAAAATATATGCTTGTAACTAAAAATATAGTTTTCATAGTATCTCAAAAATAGAATATTTGTTATATATTTTTTGTGTAACGTAATATGTCATGGCTAATATTTTTCGATAAATTCGATGTTTGAATCTCATACGTGAGATACAGTAGTGTCATGCTGCGGTTTCTCAACGGAAAGGAAAATTAAGTTGTGTGTAATACTTTACATGGTATATAATCCTCTTTATCTGCCATTCTAGACAGAATCGCGCAGATTCCGTACATGGAATCTTTAACCTCTATATCTAGTATAACTGCATCGAGATTCTATCAAAATTCCACGAATACCATTCGGAGATTCGGCGAATTAGGCTTCTCGATGAAGGTGATATGAAATACGCGTTGTGCTTTCCAATTTCCTTATACATTTTACCTCTCTACTACTACTTCAAAATTTATTACATTCATTGTATATATTGAAAAACCATCATGAAAGACTTATTGGAAAGCACATATTTCGATCCATGTAATGTTCGAAATTGTATATTTGTATATTTCTATATTTAGTATCTTTATAAAAGTATTTCGTTTTAATCCTCCATTTATTCCAATAATACACAAAGACTATAAAATAGGAACAATATATTTGAAAATTTTAACTATAATATTTACCGTAGCTGAAATTGTAATTTAAAATATTGTAAATAAACTTAATTGTTACTCCTAGTTCTACAACTCAAATACATCTTGGAATTCTATTTCGTTCGATAAACTTGCCAATATATATTCAAAAATGTACGTAACATAAAAATAAAGTAATGTATCGGATATAACGAGATACGACGTAATAGAAAAATGTATGAACAAATGTCGAGTTTTGATGAGTTCAGATATGATTTTTGCGTTTAAGTACAAAGTTATACAGAATATTGACAGATTTTTCCCAATCTTTCGCTCGAATAACAATGATATTCGATCATAAATATAACTATCATCGAAATTGATTGAATGGCAATTCGAAACGGTATTTCCGAAATTCTGCACATCTTTTTCATTCGGTAGGTTTATATCGCGTTGGCTCTTTGAATATTTCAAAACGCGACAGAGAATGACGTGCAGTTGACGTTTGTATTTCCGATTCTGCAAGCAAGTGAAGATCTCTCTGCATTTGGGAAATAGCATCGTATATTTCAAGCATCACGAATACGTTCTCTTGGACAAGTTGGCCGCGAAAATGTAGTGAAATGCTATAGCTAGTTTGCTAATTAGACACTAAAAATTTTCATATGGTTTTGAATAAGACACGAGCAAAATATTTTTAATAATCACGTTATTAATTCACACAATATCTCTCCGGAATTTTGTAATGCGCTTCAATCGTATCTATATTTTTAGTGTTGTGTATTAAAAGACATTATATTTACGACATATATAACAAATTTCTCACGAAACGGTTGCTTTTGCCGCGGGAAAAAGTTCGCTTGAAATTATAAAAAAGTCTATTACTAAAATATAAAGTCGCGGGCACTCTGAGCGTATCCTTTATAACAGTCGAAATTTTTTCACCGATTTTTGTATTCAATTCTCCCGACTCGTCAATTTATTTCCGTCAATTATTTTTTTTCTGAGCTCTAGTCATCGAAACGATGTCTCGGCCTCCTGAGAAATTGGATCTGCTGCGGCACCCCTTTTCCGCGCATTTATCTTATGAGACTTTATTTCCCAAAGCCAAGCCCTTCCTCTTTTTTTGAACGATGATTCGCCGATGATATACATCACCCACGATAACCCGGTAGGAATTCTCGGCATTCTCGATTTAGGTCTCTCGGTCTTCTTGTGACCTATTATCATTTTTGATCGCCGCCTACTATCGCAAGCTATTTTCGTAACTTTTCATTTTTAATATAAAAATCACAGATGCACTTAATTAATTAAAAAATGTTATTAACTGATAAACTTTTTTCATTTTTCTGAAAAAGTATATTTTTAAATATTGCATATACATTTTTGGTTTACAATTATAGAATTAAAAAATAAGAATTAATTGTATCATCATTTTTAAAACATAATTATTTTATAAAAAAAAAACAAGCAGACTTGTCAGAATAAATTTTTTGCTAACAAACAATTAATAAGTTATGAGTAATATATTTATCACATTTAATTTTTCACTTTTTTCGACTAATATTTGTCGCCCAGACTTAATATATGTTGATCTACATAAATCTCAACGTCGCCGTCAAATTTTTTGGCGAAAAATTTATGATCATTAAATCATATAGCATTACATAAAGAATTTTTTTATTAAATTATTAGCGAAGATTAAGATTAAATAACATAATGGTATGAAATTTGATTTGATAAAAATTCATATCCCAGTTTTTAAAAAGTTGCGATAACTAGTAAATTTGTAAAATATATAAAGATATGTTATTAAAATATAAATTTATAAATATGTATAAAATATTTAATGTGTATAATATATTTAATGCTAAATTAATTTGATAATATAATTTTTAGAA
>NW_017259300.1:2827559-2836034 GCF_001594045.1 Atta colombica
TTTCAATATGAATGATAATAATATAATATATAATAAACTGTATATTTATTCTATATACTGTACATTAAATCCAAATAATATAATCTAACTTGAGAATGAATGATGTAATATGTCATTAATCGTTCTATTTCTGCTTCATTAATATGCAAAGGATATCGTGTTACTTCCGGCGAGATCAAAATACGTTATTCTATCTCTCGTGCTCCATAGAGCGATATATGATGCGTTAACTGCAACTGCACAGAGTGCAAATGTTCCCACAAGAGATTTCGATCTTCTTATCTACCACGATAGCTACATGCAGATTTCGTTTTCTGAACAGATACGCTCTTTAATTATAAACGAGAGCTTTAATTATAAACCAGTGAATGCAGAGGTTAAATTATCACGACCATGGATTTTACTGATAGCTACACGTATTATTGCAAGAAACTGGGAAATCTCTCGCGGGAAAATTAAATCCGAAACTTTCCGTTTGCTTTTCACAATCTGACGGATTTTTAATGTCGCGCACACAAAGAAACTTTTCATATCTCGACAATCGATATCGCTCGGGGCGAAAGATGATGCGATTTCGAACAAAAGTTATATACGTGCTATTGTTCCAACTTACGCTTTCAAACTTTCAAAAAACAAAAGCAACTGTCAGATCTATGCCGAGTTAAAGATTTATATTTCAGAAAAGTAGATTGAACTTATCTTGTTTTCTTCTTCTGAGATAGTATTATATATACGCAAGAGAATACTTAAATCGAATAAATATGTCTCGAATAAATATGTTTCATGAATAAATATTTAAATTCACTTAATATAAGAGCATCTAATATGAATAAATTTATTTAAATTCATTTAATATGAAAGCACGATTTAAATAAATTTATTTAAATTCCATGCGTGTTGCAATAGATTAAATTATAGTAGATAGAGTGGTGAATTTGGTAGTTACCCGCATTATTGGATTAGTGCACATTAAAGGCTACTTCATATAAATGCAATGATATAATACAATCAACTTTGAAATAATATGTATGTTAAATAATGCAACAATAAACAATGTGCATTGAGAAAAATTTCTGGTTGAAAATGGATAAAACAAGATGATACTAATATTAATATCAATCAAAATTCCAGTCATCTTATTTGTTTAATTAGATCTGGTCTTAATTAGAATTCTGATTGAATACGAATCTTTTAATCCGCTTATTTTTAACAAGAAATTTGTCTCAGCGCATTATTAGATATTTAGTCATTTAAAATACTTATTTTTACATTTAACTTTGCTAATTTCATGATAGCACATGGGAAGAACGATTTTGCTGAAGTATTAAAAAAAATTTAGATACAATAGATATAGATGTAAAAATAATTTGGCTTCAAGTATCAAAATAATCATGTAGAATATATAAACTTGTTAGAATAAAATTTTTTGCAGCATTGTCATCAACGCTTAGCATTCTTCATAATTATTTTAATGATTTAATAAAATTATTTCTAGATTTATATCTAAAAATTTGCTGAATTTTTAGATACTTTAGTAAAATTGTTCTTTCCATGCAGCTTTTAATACATAGAGAACTGTAAATAATATTATAGAATTCTGTGTAGTATATTTAATGGAATTGGCAGATTCATATAGGGACAGATACCTTATGCAAAATTTACTTTTCTGGTAAATAAACAATCGTCATGTAGTTATAAAATACTTTTTACATTTCGTAAAATAAATTCTATGCTACTATATTTTTCGATCTATAAATTGCAATCTATAAATATCAATAAAATTTACTTTATCGACGAATATTTTTTGCCTTAGCGCTGACAAAATTTACTTTGCTATAATAAAACTTAAATGAATTTATAATTATAATGTACTGTTCATCTTATATATCCGATATATTTTACTTTCAAGCAAGTAAAGTTTTTCATAAGTTCGATAAAAATAGCCAGAATATTTTTCCTAGACTTGTAAAAAAACTATCCATATTTCTCCGTATACCTATATGGATACATTGAAAAATAAATTTGCTGAATTTTATTAAATATTTGTTTAAATAGTACTAACAAAATATTTACTTACAATAAATAAACATTTATTTAAAATAAAAAAATATACTTAAATTATACTTAAATTAAATAAATATATGTTTATATTTAGTAAATTTCGTTAAGACCATTCAAACAAATATTTAATAAAATTCAGTAAATTTTTTTCAGTGCACTAATCTAATGTAATGGAAGTGACCGAATTCGTCGTAAGTTATCAACTTCACTCAGATATCATTCATTTTTTAGGTATAATTCTTACTTAGAAACAGGAGAGAATTTATTGAGTTAAACCAAATCTATATTTCTTTTATATAATCGAAAACATACTTGAGCGCAAGAGAAATACGCCCGGTAATTGGTTTAAGTATAATCCTTCGTCAACGGCGCAATATTGACAGCAATAGGAATTCCATTAGGAAATTCGAAAGATCCCGGGATAGAAGGGTGCATGTTTGCTAATTAGGCCATTTACAAGCTCGTTTGTCATGGGGCACTGTGCACGACACTGTGACATATCGCAGAAGCGATTGGCGAACGACCATGAACCACGTTGGCAGTTGAGGTCGGCTTTCCTAACAGGTGACCTCTTATCCATGAGAATCTAATTACATAACGCGGCCGACCGCCAGCGTCGACGTCGACGTTCACGATGATGAAAAAAAGAAGACAAGTCGCCAAAGTGCTGTAAAAAGATCTTTCATGGCTTTACACGTGAAAGTGTCACAAAGGTGCAGGTGAAAGAAAATTCCGGAGAATTTCAATTACATATGATAATTCAACACTTTTTTGGGATCTGAATAAACAAAGCGTTTTCGGATGTATTTTTGTTTGCTGAAAACGAAGCCGTGGTCTAACATGTCAGGTTTTCGAAAAAATTTAGGTTAAATGTGTCAAAATTGACGTTTTTGATTATTTACCATTTTTCTGTGGCTAAAATAAATTTCTTTTTCAATTTCATTTACGCCACTTTAAAGTGCTATCTTTTTATACTTATAAAATAAATTTATTAAAATTCTCTCATATTTGGATTTAGCGGCCTTAAAAATATTAAAAGATACATATTTTTTTTAAATTCTATCTACTTTCCAATTTCGATTTGCCAGAACGGATCTGCTATGTTTAATTTTAAAATTTTTATATAATTTGAAATTCAGCAATTAACAATAAAAATTACAATATTTAGGAAACTCAGCTTCTCGGCTTATTTTTACACAAAAATAGGCCGAAAATAGAAGAATAGAAAAATTTTAGCTACACTGCAGAAAGATTAAAACTTTCATGATTCGGTGAAAAATAATAATTGTACTTGAAAGTGTCGCTGACAGGGGTCTCAGTTTTCAGACGAACATGAATATTACGAATAGTGAGAAATTGGAGGGGGTTTAGGCAGTTTGCATGCGCGATGTTGCGATCTTCATATGCTAATTATGCATGTGACAAAAAATTGTTCCGTAATAAATTTATTTGATAAAAGATAACACTTTAAAGTGGCGTAAATGAAATTGAAAAAAAAAATGTTTATTTTAGCCACAAAAAAATGGTAAATATAACGAAAAATGCCAATTTTGACACATTTAACCTCAATTTTTTCGAAAACCTGACGAGTTAGACCAATTCCACGACCGGATTCGTTTTCAGCGAACAAAATAAATCGGAAAATGCTTCGTTTATTCAAGTTAAAAAAAAGTTTATTTTTGTACAACTGTTATTTAACTATGGGCAGCTAATAAGGTTCTCATATACACTGAAAAAATTTTTGATTAAAATTGAACAAAGATTCTGATCGTATTAATCGGAATTCTGATTATCTCAATTAGTATTATAATAGATTGAATCGGAAAATTCTAATTTATTTATATATATATGTTCAGCAAAAATTTCATTTAGCACAACCAAATTCTTTTTTCAGCGCATGTTCAACACTAACCGAAAGTAATTGCAATGTGAAACAGTTAATTGCAATGTGAAATTAATTATTCCTCTAATTAGTTTTTCATATTCCTATTTTTATTTAAATTTAATATGAACGATAATCTTTCTCTATTTCTTAGAAATTCATATGCATTATATAAAATACGTTATGTAAGAAACACAAGTTTCTAACTTTTAAAAGTTTGAGAATATCTATCGCGAATAGAACTATGTTCGTTGCGTGGCTTCAAGTCGCGCAAGTACCATGAATAATATTACTAGGCTTTCGAAGTCGTAGAATGAGCCGTTCAACGTTTCCCATTCGTGAACGTTTTATAGCTTGCACTCGCCGTAAAAGCTTAGCTATATAACATTTGCATATTTAAAGTTCTTGTTTGGTTCGCACTAAATGTGGCCGCACTAAATTTCGATGGTAGAAGCGAGAAACCATGTGAATTTTCTTTTGTACTATATCGAGATGAATTAACTTTTTCCGCACACTACAACTAATTTTGAATGTAGCAGTTGGAAAAATATATAGTCTATTTCCCTTTTTATTATCTTGCATTTGTAAAAACACGTATAATTTAATCTACGTTCCACCTATATTTCCAAGAAAATTGAAACATTTATAATAACGTTTAGCCATTTTTATAATCCGCGTGATTAAGAAGTTTTCGATATATTTTATTATAAACGCGCATAACATATAAAAAATTAATAAATAAAGATTTAATTAATTTCAATGTAAAATATAAAAAAAATATTCATACAATTTCTCCCTTCTGACAATAGAATTCAATACGCCTGCGGTGGGAAAGTGGAAACCTTAGGATGCTTATGTATAATTACTCTCATAATATTTTATCAAACATTTTAAAGTCCCTCCTGCTCTTCCATTATATAATCACGGAGGAAATACGTTTTTCATCGCGTATAATGAGTAATACAATCGCGTATTCGTTCCACTCGTTGGCCAAGTGGAAACGAACGCGTTACTCGCGCGAAGAGACAAAAATACTTTAAATAAATTAACAGCGCTTGGAGCGGATGGAGGTCGGTCAGCTGCACAGGGCATTGATCGATATGCAAACGTCTCCTTGCAGTCGGTGCACCTGAGGTCATACACCAGCTAGCACGGGTTCACCTGCATCCTCGTGCGGTGGCGTTTTGTTTCGCGGCAGGCGGGCGGGCAGTTCACCGTTAGCACCGTGTTTCGACGCTCTCTAGCTTTTTTTTTTTATAGCCGCAGTGAACAGAAACATAAATCACCCCTTATTTCATGGCGTTTCTCCCGCGGGAAAGGCGGGGATGTAAGCAGAGTTCCGGAATTTATTTCTTCCGCTTGAATGGTTTCCACGAAACCCGACTGCTGCTGTTCAAACCGGAATCGCGAGGATCGAAAAAGACAAGTCGGTTCGATGAAAAAGAATTAGCATGGTCATTTGGTTTTGTTTGCACACATTTCGTCGATGACACGTAGTACACAGGATCGACATGTAAAAAAATACTTTTCCGTTGCGTCAATCAAATCTATTTGCATGCTACTTTATAATATTGGCTTATCGACTACTATGCGTGTACTATTTTGTGCATCCATCAATCTATAGTGCACTATGAAGCGTAAATTGAAAAGACAAATCACATAACGATATTTTTCTTCATTGAAATAAAGTTAAAACGAAATATTTTTTATGAGATATAATACAAATATTATTTAAACAATAAAAAAACCAAACATAAAAAGAGAGCTATTAAAAAGTCAACGCGGCGCGCAATGGAGCGCAGTTAATTAAAATAAAAATTCATTTAGTAATTCAACTAAAAAATATGTGCGTTTCAGCTCAAAATTCAGCCATTTTCAAAAATACAAAGGATTAATAATAATAATTATGATAGATTCGCATTTTTAAAAAAAACCAAGATCTAAATTAAAATTATATATTATATGTAAATGTGAACCAATAATCTTTTTAAATAAAAGAACACAATACAAATCAAATACATTAAACATAAAATTAAAAACCGACCTGCGCGTTTTCTTTCAGTATAGTGTATAGATATAATTAACAACAATAGCATTAAAATATAGATGTCAAATTTAAAAACACTAAAGGACTCGATTTTATAATTAATTTAAATAATAAAAAACTAAAAATAAAAAGAGAACCGTCAGCATGGTAAACAGTGCGGTGCAATTAGGTAATTAATACAAAAATACATTATTAATACATTAATACATTAAAAAAGATAACCGCGCATTTTGGTTCCAAATTGCTACTTTCAGCAATACAAATATTATTCTCTTATCGTAAAAAATTATAATTTCTGGAGATTGTTGTTTTTTTTAGTTAAAAAAGCAAATTATTTCTATTTGGTATTTTAAATGATCGAAAAAAGTAGCCTTAATATATAATAAAAAAATATTGGAAACTATAAATTGAAAATTTTAATAGATTTCATTTTAATTTGCTCAACGTAATAAATAAATAATGATAGTATTATATTCTCATTATATTCAAATTTTTTATAATTATTTCCCACAAATTAAGGAATAAAAATAAAAAACAAATTTTAACTTTTCTGCTATATATCAATATATGTCCTATTACGTACAACATAAATTCTTATTTTTATTTTTGCATGATTTTTAAATGTATATTTTGCTCATTATTTCTTAATCGCATATTACATATATATATATATACATATACACCATGCAAAATTATATGTACATGAACGTATATAATGTTTAATTATGTAAATGTCTGTGTTAAGCTCCGCGGACTTGAATTCATAAAGCCTAAATGGCTATGCGGATCAGTCATCCCTACGGGATTATTTTATATAAATGAAAAGTTTTGCTGAAATATCTAAAAAAAATTTAACTAGATACAGATCTGAAAATTTAATTAATTTTGTTGCACTATCAAGGTTAGGTAATTATGTAGGATGTTCAAACTGGTTGCTAATATCAAAATTTTTTGCAGCATTGCTCTTATTAAGCTTGAGTTTCCTATGTAACACTAGAACCGCGGTTCTGTGTCATTTTTGATCCCTAATAGTTCTTTTTTTTCAGTTAATTTGGATTTGCACGCGGAGCTTTAGATTTTTGTGACTTTTCATAAATAATCTTAATTAATCAAATTTACTTTCATACTTCTTCGTAAAAAGCCAGATTTACTTTGAACCATGATTGAGTTACTTTAGACCCGCAATTCTAGTCTTAATTAATTTGATAGTTTAACAAATTATTTTCATATCTATATCTCTAGCAAAATTTTTAGATGTTTCGACAAAAAATCATTTTTTTCGTGTACACAAAAAAAAATCATATATTAAATATATTTCGTTCGCATATAATCAAGATATTTCATAGTATGAATTTGTTTTACATTGCAATACGATTCACGATTCAGCCTTGAGGCTGTAGATTACACTCATCTGTTATGTTTGCATAATCGTAATATAAATTTTAAATTCGAAACTTTCGTCTTTATGAAGCCGGAAATTTCGCCCAGTAACTGACGCGAAGGGAGGATCATTATGATGGTCTTTTGTCCACGAGTATAAAAATAAAACTTGCGCAGCATTGCACGGAAAAACACGGAATTAACAAATTTCTCGTGTTTTGTATTTACTGCGACGTGCGGGAGATCAAAATTCCTGCCGTACAATCTTTATTATTACAAATAGGATTTTTATCCGTACAGTCGTGCGGTCTATTGATTAATTTGTGCAGTCATGCGTGGACGCGTGTGTAAATGCAGCATATGACAGTACTCGAAAACGAAAAATAAATTTTTGCGAGAATTTATAAATGTAATTGAAAAACTGACACGAAAAGAACGCACAACAATCGTATTTATTTAAATTTTTTTAAAACTTTTTTAAGGTGGATGATAGAGAAAATTTCTCTCTCTCTCTCTCCAATATCGATGATATGCGAAATGAATGTAAAAAAGGCATTTCCTTCAAATAAATTAATATCAATTTTTTTTAAAATAATTTAGTACACAATTTAGTTAATTAAGAATCACTTAAATTATTTCTTTTTATTCGCAATATACGTTGCGTATAATACAATAATGTCCGAGAGATTTACGATTCTACCTAACGGTGGAAAATATATGTAAATGGCTTGGTCTGTTTTTTATAGTGTGTATTCTATGCTGTTTATTTCGCTACACGGATACTAAAGAAATTGGTGAAATATTGTTTGTTATGTGCATTTATATCAGATTAAAATTTTCAATTGTGGACAATGCGAGTTTACATTTTCGCTGGTTTTCCGTGTTAAAAGCTGATTTGTAGAGATTTGGCATGAACTTCTTACAGAATTAGCAATTCAGATTCGTCAATTAAAAGGTAGACTCGATCTCAATCATGCTTTTAGATGTAATAGACTATGCGATACCCTGATCTCAGCATCTGTGCTTCAAGAATTGAATTGTATCAGCTCTTAGAGTATCCCTCTTCAACTCTATCAGCATCTGTCTTTTATAGTTAAAAGATATA
>NW_017259300.1:2836134-2836482 GCF_001594045.1 Atta colombica
ATATTTATTGACCTGTATTTAAAACATGCTTTTATCGATAAATGTTACGTATATGTATGTATGTGTATGTATGTGTGCGTGTGCGTGTGTGTGTGCGTGTGTGCGCGCGTGCGCTTTTATTTTTAAAATTCTATAATATATGCAATACGAACTATGGTAAATGCGTTATAAAAGCGTTTTTTTAAATTTCCGAAATATAGATATATCATTAGGATTGACAATATTTTTATAAATATTTATTAAATAAGATTGTCTGTACTTCATAAATAAATTTTTGGTCATTATATATATTACACACACACACACACACACACACACACACACACACACACACACACACACACACAC
>NW_017259300.1:2836582-2838711 GCF_001594045.1 Atta colombica
ACACACACACACACTCATGCACGCACACGCACGCACGCACGCACGCCACACACGCACGCACGCACACACACACACACGCACGCACGCACACACGCACACACACACGCACACACGCACGCACACACACACACACACACACACACACACACACACACACACATGATCAAAGAAGGAAGAAAGTTTTCAGTCGTTTTTTTAGGTAAATGTTCATTAAATTCAGTTCGTCGAACGGAGTTAAAGGCAAACTCTGGCCTTCGACGATACAGGATAGCGGCTAATCTCAGCAGAAGCATAATTATAACTGCTCTGCGACGAGGTAGAGAGCAGTGCTCATTAATATTCCGCTCGCTGGGAGTAAGTATATGAAGTAAGTGTGTACGTGCGTTACGTACTGGCAGTTAATTGTTAAACTCCATTACTCACGCCGATTCCCGCGCATTTCTTTTGTTTGAGTTTAATTAGAGGCATTCGGTTATCTCATTGAACACTCCGCAAATCACATATACAACAAATAATATACAAATACAATAATATATTTCCGCCAACAATCCACATTTCATTCATTCGCATTTAATTAGAAACTTCAACATATCGTAATAAATATTCGAGCAAGGAGTATTGCGATTAACTTACATTCTAACTAAATAACGAATTAAATATAAAAATAATAATTTAAAAAGCAGATAATTTTTGAAATTCTTTGAGTGAATGTCATTGTAACAATCAAAGCGCTCCAATAATGAAATGTCCAAATATAATTAGTAAAATATATTTCTGTGCTTCTACCTTTATATATTATTAGATCCAAAATCCTTATACATTATGGTCATTATCAGCGCCAATTATATATTCTTTTATATAAATATATATAAACATAAATGTAATTATATCATTACTAACAGTAGTAATAATTATAAAAATAGAACCATAAGTATTTTTACCACTCAATTATATTTACAGTTATAAATATTGAACTTTTCTCTCAGTATATAGAAAATTGTTATTTTTAGGATTGTTATCTTAACATTAATGCGTTTTGAAAATTTAAAGATAGCTCAGTAGGATAGTCAAAACATGTGATTTGAAACTCTCAGCATATATAACACTAATTGCGAAATTTAACGTATTTATCAAATCAAAGCTTTATTAAACTTCTCTTCTTTTAGAATTTTCTTATGCGCAACAAATCTTGAAAGTTGACCCTTATGTACCCTTTTTATCTTATTTTATTATTATAATATTATTTGTTATTTTCACATCAATAATTATTAAATGCGCCTTGGCGAGCGTGTATTGACATTAGCATTGTGATTGTTACTTATACCACCGTATCCAATGTCTACCATTGCCGAAGGCATGCGCATCTATATCATGGCGAGTTTACAGGGATGATTAATATGCTAGCATGGAGCACGCGTAGTTAGCGTTTTGGATACGTATCGTGCCATGCTGAACAAATAGGAACAGGAAGATAGAATGCTACAGTTCCGAAGGAGTTTACACAGACAAATTATGTCTTTCCGCTTTGACGTCATACGTATGGTTCGCGAGCGTCACATAGACCATGAGATTGTAAATTCAAACAAATCGATGCTTGGTTATTTTATCGTCGACGTGATGAAGAGGGAAATTTTCAGATTATCGATTGGCTACTTTATGTACACATATTGTTCAGTTCAGGCTTTATTCATTATCAGTTCATTTTAGCGTCGCGCTTAATTTAGTTATAGGTATTTCATATTAAATTTTGCTTAATTGATAGAATAATTCTTGGTATTTAATACCTAAATTATTAATTTTCGACATTATATATATAGAATAATTAATGAAATATTTATTAGTTATTAGTTTAATCTCTTTAATCTCAATCATCTATTATAATATAACTATCTTCGACGTGCGAAGTATACAAAAGATTTTATTACAATTGTAATAAAATTGTAATAAAATTGTCACGAGTCTGGAGCATATTAACTCGTTATTTGTACACATATTCATATTATTGTAATCGTTCCTCTAAAATTTTTTCTTCATATAAAATGTCATCTTTGCATGTTGCAATTCTTTTATTGTACGTTGAAGAAAGCAAAACGATCAATTCGCGCTAATCTGAAGGAAATATATATATA
>NW_017259300.1:2838811-2850811 GCF_001594045.1 Atta colombica
TTTAAGGAATATCTATTGAAAATAATATATTTATATTCTATAAAAAAAACCTGCAAACATATTCTATATTCTATAAAAGAACTACTGCAAACGATTATGATTGACAAATTGAACGGATAAAACACGATGAAGAAATATCTATTGCATAACACATATTATGTAACACAAATAATAAATGGATAAAAAATTTTTTATCCTTAATAACTTGGCGAACACGGAAATTCTAAGGAGACGATCGTACAGAATATGCAGCGACTTTTTACGCTATAAGTGAGATTGGCATTATGATGAAAAATAAACACAGTAATGCGATATCACAAACATCGCGACCTACTTTGCGAGAACCAATTGTATAGTAAAATCTAAAGAAAAAAATATTAACGAGAAATGTAAAAGATATAGAAAAATATTCCTTTGTAAAGAGACAAAATATCAAGCATTTGAAGAAGACTTCTAATTTATGGAAAATTTCCATTTCTAATCTCCATATCCTGAATTCTATTTTAAATTGATATTGAATTCCGCTCCATTTTTGAAATTATTGTACTATATAATTAATAAAATTCTATTTCTTCTTCAAAAATATGTAGTGTTTTTCAAATAAAAATTCTAACTATTATCCCTTAAAATAATAAAAACAGAAAAAAATTAAATGTTCTCTCTTTTTCTTTTTTCTGATATACAACAAAGGAAATAACTCAGTAAACGTGCATTTATAAGTAAAATTTGTTAATATCAATGAAATATGATTGTAAAATAATTATATTAACTTCTTTTGCAACAAATTTTTAAGTTACTTCGATAAAGTCTGTCAATATGTAAGTAATCATATTGAAGGCGAATTTAAAATGCATGATCTCCTGATATAAAACGAGGTATAAGGAACGATAAAGGTTTTTAAGGATGTATCAGACATATAGTCTCTGCAAAAAATAACTAGAATTGTAAATTTATACTTTCCATATAAAAATGAATTTACATATTATATGAAATAGTTTAATAAGGTCAATATTTATATTTAACTATACAATTTTATAATTTAAATAAAACTTTTCTCATTTTATTTTAATTATTTTTTAAAAACATATATCTTTTATTAAAATAACTTTTTGATTCAAGTTTTAAACCTGTTATTTTATATTATTTTCAAATATAAAATAAAATAAATTTGTTTGTAAAAAAAATATACGTGTAATACATTCTTAAATAATATAATTTCCATCAATGTAAGATTAAGTTTAATCTCAATTCAATTTACTCTTTATCTTTTCCTAATTCTCAGGAGCGGTCTACAATAAGTTGCAAATACCCCCGTTGCCAGTCGCAATGCTTCGCGATAGCCAATTAGAAGCATCGCTAATTATTGTTGACGCTTCTGATTGGCTGTTGCATTGCGACTGGCACCACTGTGTTTGCAACTTATTGACTATGCTGTAGGATTACAAAATAATAAAGTTAGTGAGTTAAATCGAGTTAATCCATAATGATGAAAGCCGACATGAGAAATTGATCGATGATAATAGTGTATCTTAAGCTGGCATGGCAACTTAGAGATATCGATTATAGCGAGACTTCATTTAGTCGTGCAGACGGCAATATGGTGAACCATTTCTCTCTCATAATACCCACCTAAATTCTACTATTGATCCAACGGATTTGCCACGTTAAAAATAACAGTTCGCCGACTCGATAATGAAGTCCCCGTCATCAATTATTGAATCGCGCGTCTCCGCGAAATCTCGCGCATCTGGATACGCGAGAGTTTATCGCCCGCGGTGCGGTTAAATCGAGTATATAGCATTCTCGAATGTTAATGAGATCAACTTCGGCAAAGTAACTTACATAATTTAACGTTCGTTCATGGAGTGGAAATTTAACGGAATATTCAAACGATCTTTTCGTTCAGTCGTTTATGTCATGACCGTTTTTTAAATACTTTGTATGAGTGTGGAATTTAATAGTCTTACTAAAATTTTCACTGAACAAAGAAATGGAGAGAAAAAAATAGACAAAGAGAAGGAAGCGTCTTAGAGCTTCAAGTTCCAATAAAACGAGACGGTCGTAAAATGCTTCCTTCCCTCCAGTAATAAATCCCTCGGTATGAACCCTCGTGGCTCGAGATATGACGATTTCGAAGCTTGTCTATAAAGATCCGCTAAAGGATAGATTATTAAGATATCAAATGTGTTTGATTGTAATCTTTGTGGGCTCGAAAAAAATAATAAAAAAAAATAATAAAAAAAAATAATAATCGTGAAATGAAAATTGTTTTCTCTTCAAAGAGAGTTTTGTTGGGAATATTTTCAGATTTAAAAATTATGTGTTCTTGCTTTAATTCTAGAAGTACTAACTAGAAGACTAGAACTAAATTTCTTATTCATTAAAAGGATCAAGTGAATAAATTATTAAGAAAATAAAAAAAGTGATGAAAAAATAAATAATTTTATTTTTTTTGTATAGAAAATATAATTATTTAATTATTGAAAATTCATCAAATCAAGAATTAATTAATTATTGAAAAATCAAAAAATTTCAGAATCTTATAATAATTAAAAAAATAAAAATAGTTAATAATATCTGCTTAATACTTCGATAATGAATAAATAAAAGTGTATATATTAAATAATATGTAATGCATGAAATAAATGATACGATTTAATAAGATATAATGAAGAATGTAATATAAAAGAATATAATAATAACATGAGTATAATATGAGAAAAAATTAAATAAAAATAAAAAGTGTTCTAAATAAATTATATAATTTAATTAAAATGCATAATATAAATTAGCAAGCGCGTCATAGAGATACCATTCATAATTTGATTTGTGATATTGACTATGTAATTTATGTGAAGTGCTGTTATCACGAAAGAAATATTGATTGAAGTTCTTCCTTCCGTTCCATTTCATCTCATCGAGTTCGATTATGCAAATCTGTAATATAATTTAGGATTTGATGCACAGGATATTTGGATAGGATATTCAAACTTTTCACCCTATTGATTTTTCAGAGAGCTGAATCCGATTTTGTTGAGAAATGTCGAAATGTTTTTCAAATAAAATTTTATTTATTGTTTCATTATTTTATCTTTATTTCATAATTTTTTTATTATTTTAAGCTAATCTTCGACACAAAACGCTTATAAATCAAAATTCCAATAACAAGATTATCGTTGCTAATAAATAAATACCGCGCTATCAGTATATAGATGAAAATTATTTTTCCATAAAGTTATGTATCTTAAACATCTTCCTCTCACTTTCCAATTTTGGCTTAGATTACGCAGTTGCTTATCTACGATTTAGGGGATATATATTACTCCATCCAGATATCCAAATAAAAGAAAATCTCTCGGGAAAATTCGCACTCCTATAAAAAATAAATCAGGACTGAGGTGAATTTCTAATACTGCGAGATACTCGTCCCGGGGGTATCATTGCTCCAAGACCTTTTCCATAAAAAAAAGGATGTCAAATGATAATTTCTATCTCGGGAACACACGATTAGATGTGTCAAATACATATATAAATCATATAACATGCATCAGAACTTCATTCACTCGCGTCATTCTAAAAATTCGGAGAGACAGGATGGAGACATCGAGAGCGAGACGGACAAACGGTATATTTACGAGAGTATGATGACTAATGTCACACGAGAAGGTTGAAACTCGTGCAACATAGAAACTTAGTCGTCTCGAAACTTCGTCAAGTTGTAAACTCGGTACCTATTTCAGAAAAGGAGAAATTCGCACCCCGTTTTTATCGCAAATGGATTGGAGACGCATTAAAAAAATCGCTCGCGGGCCGAAGTGCAAGTCGCTTAAAAGCCTGCTCGAAACCGGAAAAGTTCTTTCAGTTCGTTTTTTCAAGAATTCAATTATAAAATAGCTGCCACGATTCAAAAATTGTACGGAAAGAATAGTTTTGTTGAAATATTTAAAAATTTAGTTAGAGAGACAGATCTGAAAATAACTTTGTTGGACTGTTAAAATATTTATGTAAAAAACAATCAAACTATTCAGACAGTAAGTTACATTTTAACGAAATCTTATTGATATTAAAGATGTCATTTGACGTTATCTTGGTACTTGAGTAATTACTAGAACATCAAAAGTTTTCAAAGCATTGCTCATCACACGAAAAGAAAGATTTTACTAAAATATCTACAAATTTAGCTTATAAGTTACAGATCTGAAAATAATTTTGTTAGATTAAATAATTATGTAGGAATTTCAAATATGATGAGCAATGCTACAACAAGTTTTGACATTCTAACAATCAATTTGAGCATTCTACATAATTATTTTAATGGCTCAACAAAATTATTTCAAATTTGTATCTATATATAGCTAAATTTTTAGACACTTTAGTAAAATCATTTTTTCTATGCGTGCTTGAGTACATAATTATTTTGATAGTCCAATAAAATTATTTTCAGATTTAACTAAATTTTAAGATATGTACTTTGGCAGAATCGTTCTTTTCTTTAAAAGATGAAGATCTTTTTTTTTAATTTTACAGCTTTTTCTTGAATAAGATTTGTTATAATTCATTATTTTATTGTATTTCTTCAAAATATGTCACTATTTAAATGCTACTAATTATTTTTCAGTAAAGATAACACCATTAAGACAAGCATGGTGAAAGAAATTAATCCACTCGTTCGTGAAAAGAATTTCGTATGAAAGTCTTGCGTAAATATCAGATGCAGCTATATTCAAATTAGAGATTTTTTAACGCAGATATCTTGCACGTTTTTAAGTTTTGGAACTTCGTTTTTTGATGAAAAAAAAATAAATATCTTTACGCGGCTGCGTTCCGCTATGTTACCAACATGAAACGTATGTTTTCAAAGCTCAAATTGCTTTCAGGTACAGATAAACACCTCTCTTTGTCGCACGATTGCAAGGGAACGAAACGTGAGCAAAATATTTCAATATTGAAAACATTTTGTCACAGGGGCTTTGCCGCGAGCAACAAAAATCCGACGATGCTTAACAAACTGCGAAACCACCGCGCCGACTCAAAAGCCGACTGTTCTTGAAAAGAGAGCTCATCCGCTTTTTATCCACATCTCTTCTCTATCAATTACACACTCCGGTCGTGGGCGTTGCATAGCCGCGTTAAGCCCGATTTATACCACGGGGAATGCAGGTCAGGGGTCATAAGTAAAATGTAGATATTTCAGATTATAATAATCGCAGGCCACAAATACGTAAGACGCAGGACGCGAAAGTTGAAATTCACCCAATTTCCTGCGTCCTGCATCCTGTGTCCTAAATCTATTATAATTAAAATACGTTAAGTTATTTTTTTTTTCTAGTCTTGCGATTCTGAATTTTATGTAAATCAGGCTTTATCGCGATGCATGATTAAAAGGATGATGGTATTTGTAAATAACACGCCGTATTAAACCGGGACATCGTATATGGGTAATATGGGCGTGGATGTGTACAAGCAGATTCGATCTCGTCAGATGCAACGGTAGATGCAACCCACTCGAATCGGAATATCTTGCCTTTAGCACGCGCGTCCGGCGCGTCATGCATCGGCTGCGAATGCGACATTCGGCGGGAACTACGTTCGTGTTCGATGCACTTCCGACAGACTTGCGCCGACTACAGAGATGCGGCCACGGGTCGCCGCCTCGTCATTCCGTCCTACATTCTCCTCTGCGCTTAATAACGAGCGCGCTAAACTCTCGGCCACGAATCCGAATCGCGATGACATAGAGAGAATCCACGTGCTCGATTACACGTGAGCTAATAGAAGTAATTGATACCAAACGTAATATGACCTACTTTTGACGGGACAGTATTGCTTTTGAGATAATTACTTCGTTATTCAGCCAAATATATCGAAATATGAATTATATTGTATTTGTTACTTTTTAAAAATAAATTATTATTATTATACATTGAAAGAATATTAAATTTTAATAAAAATATTTATTTAAATAAATCTTAATACGTTGTTATTATTGTACACTGAAAGAATATTAAATTTTAATAAAAATATTTAAATAAATCTTAAATATTGCATATTAAATATGCATATCATGTACACTGTTAAATTCGTAATATTAAATTATATCCAATTTGAATTATTTTTAATTCATTTCATAGGCTTCTGCCCTTTATTAGTATTGTTAATTTAACTAAAACATTGTTAAATAATCTAAGAAAACATATTAAATTTGATTCAAATATAATAAAAATTTACTATTTATTAAACGCATTTGTTAATATAAATGTCATTTATTTTAAAAATAATTGGATCAGTTTACATTTTGACACATTTTGACATTCATGAAAATTAAAAATAAGAAATGTTATTTAACTCAAAGAATTGAATGAACAATTGCTTTTGATAAATAGTATATATTTGATATCTATTGGTATATATTTGGTAGAATCATTAATTTGATTTAACTACCATTTTTTTATTGAGTAAATCTTTATTTACTGCAAACATACATGTTTACTTATTGTAATATTTATTAATATTTTTTATTATTAATTTTTTTCGGTATATTTAACTTTACATTCCATATGAAAAGAACGATTTTATCAAAGTATCTAAAAATTTAGTAGATAAAGATCTGAAAATAATTTTGTTGGAGCATCTAAATAATCATCTAACAATCTCAAGCATGATAAATAAAAGTTTTAACACTCCAACAACCAGTTTGAGCGTTCTACATAATTATTTATTGATAATCTAACAAAATTATTTTCAGATCTGTATTTAGTTAAACTTTTCGATACATTAGCAAAAAACCGTTCTTGTATACATCCATATTCTTCCTTATCTCTCTAATATAAGATTATTCTACTTTGGTTTCAAAAATATCTGATCACATTATATATAAATGTCCATAAAATACTGATATAAACAGTATTCAAATTCAATCTCGTCGGTACTTGACAATGGATGTTCGCAATTTTTGTTTGACTTTGCGTTTAACACCGATGTAAGTTTTTAACAATAAAAACAGTACGTCAGTGAAGTTATTCAATGAAGCATTCGCATCCTGGACAATATTTTTTGGCTTGTAAACAATTGCAGTAACCCGCGCGACGTTTACGATGCACTTGACGCGGTCAAGCGTCGCGAGAAATTCGACAGACCGACATTGCCGTTCGTTAGTTTTTCCATCGGTATATACGACAATATAAAAACAGCGTAAAAAACGTTATCGAGTCTCATGCTTTCGTAAGCAGAGATATCTCTCGTTTTATGCAACCGTTACTTGTTCGCATTACGCGTTGCCATATCGGGTCAATATTGCCTGAAACGTGTTTGCCAAACGCGTCGAGAAGCGCAAAAAGTGCAAGCAGAGATACGAGGAATGGCGGATTGCAACGGCGATCGGGTGGAAAAACTCGATCATTTATGTTTTTTTTTTTTTTTTTTGCCAACGTCACACCATCTTGCGTTTATTCTATACGCATTCGCCGTGATGCTTTGTCGCGTGATGCCACGCGATGCAGCCCACGATTGTTGTCGCGTCGGGAAAGCGTTTCCCCGTGCGTCGATGCGGCACGGCGGCGCGGCGTGGTGCATCGTGCATCGTAAGCGCCGAGAGTCCGTTCCAGGCACGAGAAGCGTGCTCGGGACCTGCAAGGTGTGTATGTATATGGCAAAGTACACGCTAGATTAGTATATCGACCAATGCTAGCCATTGATCGACGCCTAGGCCACGGGACACGGCCTACGCGCGGCTAGATAAAGCTACATGCATTATGCATGCATACTGGATGCATACACACACAGATCCCCCAAGACGATAGTGATACGTTCCGCGGAGGCTTAAATTGCGCAAAATTTCAAATGAGAGTGAGACTGAGACCTGAATTTTCTCGGACGCTTTGACAGACGAGATTCCTCGGCGTGCTTTACGACGGACTTCTAAATACAACGGGTTTCTATGCAACGAGTTTCTATGCAAGACAATGTCATCTCGTTTCCATTAAATGCCAAAATCTTCGCGTTTCGTAAACATATACGTATAATAGTACTGGATTTATCTTTTGTTCGGAAAAACTGATCGTTATTTTTTTCTCTTTATATTTTGTTTCATTCTAAATTGAGTGTGTTACTAAAAAATTCTTGAATGAATTCTTTAAAAAAGACCGAGAAAACTAGGTATATTTTCCAAATGAAAAAGATATATTGAAAAAATAGCAACTGCTATAACAAAACCTATTTCAAATTTTAATATTTTAAATAAATCTTTTGTACTAAATTATAATATCCATATATATTTTGTACGTTATTTAAATCAAATTTTTTTTCAGCAATTTTATTTCGCTTAAAATGTTTATCTTCCGTAACAAAGCGATATCAATGTTAAATCTGTCACTCTTTCACGTGACAGATTCAGTTTTCCGCTATCCAGCGTCGTAAACTCAGACTTAATTTAAGTAAATATAATGATATTTTTAAAACGTCGTCGCTAATATATAGTTAATATCGCCAATGAGCCCAATATATACATTTTCCAAACTCTTGTTATAGTCTGAAAGGGAAAAGGAGAATGAGAGGAGAGGGGGGAGGGGGGAGATAGAAAAGTTTTTTTTTCAATACTTTCCATTTCGCGTACTTTGCTATTTGATAATCAATATATCATGTCAACCTGAATAAAAATATCGGCCTATTTCATTCAAATGGCAACGTTCTTGGCATTCCACATTAATTCTACATTTTTTAAATGTGCAACATTAATTTTTCTAAAATAACGATATTTGACTTCTTAATGCAAATATATCTAAAAAGACAAGCGAGAGAAATGCATTGAAAAAGAGATCTTCTAACAAAGTGTTAAAGTTTTATGGAGAGACTTATACGTATGCAGATTACTCCACTTGGAACAATCGTTCCATAGCAAGGTTAAAAAGAGAGTAGAGAGAGAGAGAGTTAACCGTGCGGGACCCGACTTCATAATGTCGCGATTGCCATGCAAATTTCACGAACAACCTTTCTGATAGTTCAATCACAAGGTGCGCTGCACGCAATTGCACGTGTACCGCGCTGCACCAACAATAAGCGGTCTCGTTGAGTGCGTCCGGTTCCAGACTACGTCGGTCAGATTTCACTGATGGACATCTCCGTCCGAAATTTGGAATGAAAATCGGGTTGTTTGGCTGTTAGAAACGTGAGGTAGTCTCCTAATTAGTACTTGTTTACGCAACAATTAAATGGCGAATCTGACGAATCAGAGGTATAACAATTATATAGTGTGGTAACGATACAATAAGAGATAAAATTTTTGGTGTTTGTAACTATAATTACATGTTACTGCAAATATGTAGTAAAAAAATATTATTAAAAATATGTAGTAATAAAATATTATTACTATATAGACTATATAGACTATATAGACTATAATGTTAATAATAATAATTATATGTATAGTTTTATCAATAAATATATATGAATCGTAAAAGCATTTTTCCTGGTAAAAATTATACATATAGTTGCATAAAATTTTGTTGCAAATGTCACAAAGATCGTTGCAACATGCAAAAACATGATGCAATGTAAGAGGAGTTCTTTTTTAATTGCGTATGATAGAATTTTATAAATCAATCTCAATCTTTATAATAAAATCGTAGAAATATTAACATATTTTTACACTTATTATGCTAAAAGAAGATTACAGATTACAAATTTTTGCGAAATCTGCCAGTTTTGCTTTAAAGGAAAATGAAAACTGTCTATTGAAGATTAATATCTGAAAGTACATGAAAGAAATATTGTGATATTTTAAATTTAAAAGCATTTAAACATTTAAAGCATTTATAAAAAGTACTTTGAGTATATTATTTCTATTTTATTAAAAAATATATGCAAATATTTTACATTTTATAAATTATAATAATGCTATAATTTTCAGATCTAAAATTATATTTTTGGAAAAAAGTAAGTCATAGACATCATATATCACAATTACTACTTTTATTTTTTTTTTTTTACAAAAAAAAATTGATTACAGCCTTGGCCAAAAATATTAGGCATTTTATTAATTATTATTAACTATTATAATATTTTAATTAAAAAATTATTTTTAGCATATTTAATTAAAAAATTATTTTTAGCATTTGTTATAAATTGTCTTTTACTTTAAGGATCCTTTGAACTTATGTATAATGCCGCTAAAAGAAATCAATACAGTTAAAAGAATTTCAAATAAAAAAATAAGAAAAATATAAATACTTCTAATTTGTTATTAAGGCTGTATAATGTATATACATATTTCTTAAATTTTTACTACAAAGAAAACAAAATTTCCTTACAATATTTCATAAATTAATTTCATCTGAAATTATACAATACAACAAGTATAGTAATTTCATAAAATTATTATTATTATTATTTAGAAATTTCATAAAAATATCATTATTATTATCATTTGTATTTTATTCATTACATTCATTGTAAATATAATATATCAAAGCCGTATAAATAACAAGATTCGGTCACTAGTCATTTATATCATTTATACATCGTGAACAAGATTCCCTTTCTGATTTTCAACGTGTACATGTATTCTATTCATGAATTGTAATTAGAATAACGAGCAACTGGATGTATGAAGATATGCGTAGATTTCCCTATAAACATGCAGATTAACTGACTGGGAAACCTCAAGGCGTGATTAATGTGCGTTAGCGGTTCGTTATGCCGATATTAATTTCTGTGGCAATTCAACGTGGCTCATGTTTCCATACTACGTTTCCATAGCTCGAATATGACCACTATTAGGCTTAATAACAATTTCAACCGTCAAAATGGCGATTTGAGTTCATGCTACTGATAATTGGGTTTGCATAATCTATTAATTATATTTCTTCTGAAGTACCAATTGAAGAAGAAAATAAATGAAAAATTATGTTTGTCTTCACATATTAATAATAGAAGGAAATAATAGTTATTTATTAATAATAGAAGAAAATAGTTACTTATTTCTAAAAAAAATAATAAAATTAAATTAATCGTAATAATCATCATTTCACTCGTATTTGAGATAAACATATTAATTAATAAGTCTCGATATTCAAATTATGCGATAAATATAGGAGATGATTATAATCTTATAATGCATGAAAAAAAGAGACAGAGAGGGGGAGAGAGAGAGAGAGAGAAAAAGAGAACAGATAATTAAATTCTAAATTGCTTAAATTTAACATTGTTATCGCAAAATCTATTAAACATTAGTACAAATACAGCATACATTGATAATCGTGAATGTCACACAGATGGAAATTGTTTAATGTATTAATTCGCGTTGTACAATCACACTGAGACTATATTATGTATGAGTACACTCTACACATTTCTACTTCTCTATAAATGTGTCATAACAAATTAATATTTACAAACATAACAGAACGTTCTCTCTCATAACACATAATATTATAGATGGTTATTTTATAGATTTTGAAAAACGTTAAATTTAAAATATCGCGTATAATTGTGTATTATATAAATCTTTTTAGGCAAACACGACTGAATTTATAAAGATATGTTATAACAACAAAATGACGTAAGAGATATGTGCGAGTTATTATACTGTGTTTATACTGTACGTACATGTTATTATTACATATACGTATACGGTGTTTGTACAGTAATTCTCTACGTGGAGCTCCTTTCAAAATTTTATGCGCAGCATTTTGCATAGCTCTAAAAACTCTAAATTGCGATGTTGCTAACCATTGTTAAAAAAAGATTATTAATTAGTAAATATTTCTTACCATCACTCTTTTCGCATAAAAATAATCAAATGCTAGTTTTAATTATTTTAAATTGTAAGAAGCACTAAGTGCTCTTTATCTTTGGTAACAAAACATGAAGTAGAAAACAATACAAAAAAATATCAGTTCACGTGAACAATGTTCACTTAAATCGATATTTTTTTACTCGTCTCTTGCATAATACAAATAATATATTTAAATAAAAAACGTAAATAAATTATATATATATATATAT
>NW_017259300.1:2850911-2854678 GCF_001594045.1 Atta colombica
ATATATATCATAAAAATAAAAAATGAGAAGCACAGAGACGAATATTTTCATAGAGATATATTTCATTAAAGTAAGCAAATAATAATCTATATGATTCATATTTAGTAGCTTAATTTTCATAATTTCTCGAAAGATTTGTAATTTTGTAAAAAAATGAAATATATAAGAAGATATGTGATTTTGCTATACTCACAAAATTCCGGAATAACTGAAAATCCATAAAAATAAATGTTATCTATCTAATTTTATTTCAGAGTATCGACCTATAGAAAATTTATTGAATCCGGCATGTATTAATATTAGTTATGAATTTATATTAAAAATCAAATCAAGAATGCGATAAATGATTTAATATCATGAATGCTGATCGTATATTCAAGGCGAATAAAACAAAGATATTTTGCTGTATTAATAATGTATAATAATGTCTATGTCAATGATGTCATTTTAAAACCAGTTTACTTACAAAAGAACCATTTTGAGTCGAAACTCCGAGGCTTAACCCTTATCCTTTCTCGTGGGAAATGACACGAGATGAAATATCGTCCTAACACATTCTCTCATGCTATGGAGCTCGAGAAGTTTCGGCGGGAATTTTCTAAGTAAATTTAGCTAAGAGCTTCATACAACGGCTAAACGATCTCCGTATGTTACACACGCCCCTCTTTGACGCGAGATATGTCAGAACATTTTCTCGACTGCCGACTAAAAGAAGAGAGATAAAAAGCGAAAAAAATTTTTCAAAAATTTATTAAAAAATTCTAGAATGAGAAACAATGTTGAATCAGAAATGTTTAGTATTGCCACGCTATATGCAACTTACAGTGTGAATACATATTTTAGCGTGGGAATGTTTATAGGATTATAACAGAATGCCGCGGAAGTGAGTCGGAATAGCTGACAAAATGGACAAAATGGACAATACAATGCAACTTGTATTGGCAAAATCATCGCGCTCCATTTGTCTTCGGATTATGATGATTCCATTTCAGTTTACGCTATTATGCGGAACGGAACATGATTCCATGGTGGTATGCAAGAGGAAACTTTGTTCACGAACAAAACACCACGTTACTCACGTGCCATCGTGTATGACAAATAATCTCGTAAATTGCTGGGCAGTAGTTTATGAGCAGTATAATGATTACAGCCAAGAAAGAAAAAAATTGCTCCCGTTTTACGAGGATCGTAATAAATTCCTGTAATAGCTTTTCGGAATGATTGAGTCTCTGAAAACGATTGCATCGTCCATTACTATATTGCTTAATAAAAAAGTAAATAAAATGAAAATAATATATTTTTAATTTTTATTGCATACTAAATCGTAATAAATTATACAAAAAACTATTGTCATTACTATTATTGTTACTTAATTTTTACATATTAATGTTGAAATATGTCCTCGATAAATAAATCATTTTTTATTTTGTGACTTTGATACTATAGTTTGATTTTCCAGTATTTTTAGATCTATTTATAATTTGAGTTTTAATATGCAAACTAAGGTAAAAGTAAGTTCAATGATAAAATGCAAGATTATAAAGTTAATATGGAAGCTGATAAGTTAAAAATACTGGAAAATCGAGTTATTTTCCGTCAATAAAAAAATTATGACATAATGGAACAATTTGAATATTAGATTCGGTTTCAAAAGAATGTAATTTTTACACAAGAATTATTATAGTCTAATCTCTGGATCAATCATTTTTTGTGTCCTTTATTATTATTATTCATTTTTTATGTTGCGTTTTACTCAAAATTTAATCATACGAATAAATATAAATAATATTCAATGAGATCGTACGGTTCTTTTGTTAGAACCAACATCTATCAAATCAGAAGCAACGGGAAAATCGCGATGGTTAGCGATATCAATTTTAATCAGGCAGAGACTTTTTCTACTCAAATCGATCGAATTGGAAGAGAAAAGAATAACGATCGATAACATTGCTGATAAAATCTAGAATGCAGAGAAAAAGGACTAGAGAGCAAAAAAGACTAGGATTCGATAAGAATATCGATGGAAAGAGAGAAGAGGAAAGCGAAGGAAAATAGGAGAAGAGCATATGGTCCATGGTCGTAGATGCGAGAGGATTTTCCACGAATTTCTTCCGTTGGAAATTGAAGTGGAGGTAGATATTCTGCGAGCGGAAAGGAAAGTCGCTTTTTAATCTCAATCATGCGGATGTTGTCGCTCGAAGAATTATTACGCTGAATTGTGGACGGTCGTGAGTACGCTTACGCGTTTGACGTTTTCAATATCTGTTAACTATAGTCTTTCAACATCCCCTTGCCTTCCATTTGAGTACATGTAAAAAAACTTCTTTGATAACTTACTATTTATTACGGCTGTAGATTAATTCTACGAAGCTCGAGAACTCTCCCGAATGGCATTTTGAGATAAATTCATTTTAAATGCGCGAGTAATAATATTATTCAATAACATGCAATTTAATACATTGTTTAATGTGTTAGCTCAATACAATCTGATTAATCTTTATCTACAATTAAATTGATAAATAGGGAATTTTTCTATCAAAGTCTAATTAATCGGTTGTATTATTAAAAAATATCAATTATTTCTTAATTAGCATAAGCACGCAGAAGAAGAATACGTGATTCTCTTTGCGAGAGAAATTGTACAATCTATAAATTATATTGTTAGTTATATAGAGAAGATTGCAATATCGCATAATCCAATGCTACACATTGTTTGTGTAAACGCAGGTAATTATTGCAAGCAAGAAACTCTCATAGGATAATTATTGGTATAGTAATAATTAATGCGTTTTACTGGTGGTACGACGAAAGGGAACGAAGTGCCCTTTATAACCTTTTCACGTACGTGATAAGCGTATACCGATATAATATAGTGCATTATGTCATGATGAGTTAATCTAGTTCGTGTAGAGAGTTTCATAAGATTTAACCACGTGCTAGCATTAAATTAAGAGATTAAATCACTTTCGTCGCAATAGCATTACTCTGCGATAATCGAATATAAATACATTCATATGTTATCTAACTTATTCATATTTAACAAACTAAGTACAAGTCCTAAATTCTTATCATTTTCAGTGAATATGTATTTCACAAATTAGCAATTTACAACTTTGAGAAATATGTATTCACTCTCGGAAAGAATATTTTTTAACAGCATTCCCTTAATAATTTATCAAAATTTAAAGATACTTATGATAAAGTTACGCGTATACCGAAAATTTTAATAGATGTTCTTAATTAAATCTTTAATTAATATAACATCCTTGAAAGCAAAAGAAAGAGAGCAAAGAAATCAATTCATATTCAACTCTTGTAACATCTGAGACCATTTTAAGCTATGTGCATTTACGAAAATTATGCGCAGGTAAAATTTAACTGTATAAATTTTTTTCCTGCGCAAAGAAGCATTTCACTAATTTTCGATCATTTATCTTCATTAATAAAAGTTATGATGTAGATTTTACAATTTGCAAAAATTCGAAACTCGAATCTTATTCAAACACTAATGTGCCATAAATTATTAATCAAAATTATTAATTAAAATAAATTTTCGTTTGAACAACTTCACCGAGCGATACTGTTTTTCATGCGAGACTGGATAATACAGACATTTCAAATAACAGACGGCAAATATTTGATGAAGTAATTAAAAAAATATATGTTCCCATTAAAATATGATATAAATATACTATATAACTATATATATATAGTCGATATAGCGCAACATGCGAGAGAGTATGGGTGTAACACTATATATATATATA
>NW_017259300.1:2854778-2868139 GCF_001594045.1 Atta colombica
TATAGTGTTACGCCGATACTCTATCGCATGCTGCGCTATATCGACATCCGTGATGTCAAGTTGCCCAAACGCCGTTGTTGATGATCCGCGACAGGCATATCTACAATGAGCAATCGTTCGTCCAGACGTGCTTTTCCGCTGAGATCTACATTACATTTTACGGAATTCCTTGTTTGCTCGAGCTGTACTCTCTTATTAATAAAAAGGGTGCTTTGTTATTTCCTTGAATCCTTTCTTTCCCGTAACTCAAAAAAACGCATCGCGGTCGCGAATGTGAACATTGCGAGGCGGGCGCAACGGGACTACGGATGCCTTATTTAGACGACCCTGCGGCTGCCGAGTGCCAGTATTGCGCAAGGACCGGAATCAAAGAGACCGTTAAACTAGAAAATTTTGTTGCTCGGATTGTGTTGTCTGGAGAAAATTTTGAAACCTAGTGCCAAGAACAGTTGAAAGATCCTAGCATTGCGATTATTCCTCCAAAGGAAGGAGAATGGGATCCAACCATCTTGGCAGAAGATTGCATCCGGAGAAGCTTCTACTAAGATTTATTGGTCTTATTAGGATTTCTTGGAACTTAGAAATGATGTACTCTACAAAAATTGGGAGGCGCCGAATTTAAAGGATTTCGTTGCTCAACTAAGAGTCAGATTCAACAAATTCTGAAAAGGCGCATGACTTTCCGTCCGGAATACATTTTGGGATCAATAAAACCTTGGAGAAGATTCGAAAGAAATTCTACTGGGCGATCTGTAAACAGAACATTGAAAATTGGGACCTATAATATTTGCGTCGTTAGGAGCGGTCCGATGGAAAATCTTTACTTCAGATTTATAACGTTGGAGCTCCGTTTGAGAGAGTTCAAATGGATGTACTTGGTCCACTCCCGACAACTCTTTCAGAAAATAGATATTTATTGGTCATAATTGACTATTTTACAAAATAGATAGAAGCTTTTTCTTTGAAAAATATTCGAGCAAAAACTATCGCAGAAACCTTCCTGAATCAAGTTATATCGATGGAGTTCCTTTGGAAGTTCATACAGATCAGGGGAGAAACTTCGAGTCCAGGATTTTGCGAAAATTATCACGACTACTTGGAATCAGGAAGACAAGAACATCTGTTCTACATCCCCAGTCAAATGGTTAAGTAGACGCCAACATCAAACCTGAATTATTTAGCTAAGTTTATAGCTGAAAATCAGAAGGACTGGGATCGTTAGATTCCAATGTACTTGCTGACGTATAGAACTTCAAAACACGAGACTACCGGCGTAATACCGGCAGAGTTGTATTTCGCTCAGGATCTTAGGCTTCCTATAAACTTATTTCGAGGAAATCCCCCTGTATCTGAAGAACAGTCAGTGGATGACTATTTAAGCAAGATCAAGAGAAAGTTGAAAAAAATTCATGATCAAGTTAGGAATCGTTAATATAAAATCTTCTTGTATTAAAACCTGGTATGATTAGAAAGCCAGGCAAGTTCATTTTGAAGTAGGACAAAAAGTTTGGTTATACAATCCTCGAAGGATCAAAGGTAAAGCTTCAAAACTGCAAAGTAGCTGGGAAGGTCATATTATGTAGTAAGGAAGCTCAGTGATGTTGTGTATTGTATTCGTAAATCGAATAAGTGCAAAAATAAAAAAATCGTACATACAGATTAATTCCTTATCTTGATAGACGAGAGGAAGAAGATTGATCATTGTGGTGTAGGAGTTAAAAAAAAATAAACAACTATATCGAGTATCAATTACGTTAATATTTTTGTAATACAAAAATGCACAGCATTAAAGTCTTTTTATCGAATTTTATATAATAGCTTTTGGCTTCGCAAACATATTACCCAGCGTACATGGCGCACGGTGATGGAAGCGGCGGGAAGACCTGTTTAAAGATTTGTCCTGGAAGAACCTTTGTAGAAATCTTTTTAAAAAGAAGGTCCCGCCCGTGGTTTTTGAGCCACGGTTTTTCCATAGGATGAAAGGGGCGAGAACTGAGAATAGAGGTACTGTAGCTTCAAGACATTCTTTTATTCTCCTTTCAGTCCAAAAAACGAAGAATCAAATTCGCAAGGCTCAAGAGAAAAGACAAGAGGAAAAAAACATCTCCTTCGTTGGGGGATGCCCGGAATGTGTTCCTTTAGGAGATTGGCCAACTCCTAAGAAGGGACTGAAAAGAAGTCCTGCCCAGAAGGAGAAGGAAGCCTCAATCTGGGGAATGGTCCCAAGAAGACCAAGCTTCAAGAAAACTGTTGCGGTAGCACAGAAAGGGGAAGTTGGTCAGGAGCCCGAAATTCCCGGGAGAAGAGTCTTCGCGAAGCGAATTTTTAAAGCAACACAATTATCGGAACGACAATTTTTAAGAAGGAGGGCAGTATTACGCCCGTTCTCCGTCGCATACTCGTGGTTTCGACACTCGTGGTTTTGCCCAGACGCGCCGTCGTTGATGATCCGCGACAGGCAGATCAGACGGAGAGCAGTTCGTCCGGACGTGCTTTTCCGCCGAGATATTCTATATTAAATTTTACGAAGTTGTTTGTTTGTTCGAGCTGTACTCTCTTATTAATAAAAAAGGTTCTTTGTTATTTCCTACAAATCCTTGAGTCTTTTCTTTCCCGTGACTCAAAAGAGCGCGTCGCAAATGTGAACATTGCGAGACGGGCGCAACAATATATATATTATAATCTATAAAAATACTATAAGTACATGCGCGATCAAGATATTATTTAATATTTGAACAAATAATATACAATATATATGGTTATTATACATTTAATAAATTTTCACGATTAAATAATGAAAACAGAAATAGAAGAAATATGCCAAATAATTTTAATGACATAAATAATATTCTAAATATTCAAATAATATTACAAATGAATAAAATATTAAAAAATTTTCTATTTCTTGCCATATTTTAATTATAGTGAATAAAATCACAAAATATGATAAGTTTTATCAATGCGCATGTACAAAAAAGCATTATTGTAATTAAATCGTCTGCGAAAAAGGATGTCACGCGGAAATATTGCATTTCCCATAATAGTTTAGTTCATTACGGGTTTACGTTATTACAACAGAACTGTTTATTGCTTGTGTCCCTTTGGGAATCGCGTGGCTGGCATGAAGGTATGATTTCATTTGCGAGATATGAAGTTATATAGAGTCACGTGTAAGAAAATGGGTGAGAAATGCTCGATCATTTTCTACTTTAATACGGTTGATGATTTATGTAAGAGATTATAATACAATTGTTTATAATAATAGAGTAGAGCGGGGCTATTTTGTCCATTTCTCACAATATTGTTTATATTTCTAAACAGAATATACATTTTAAACATTTTAAAAGTCACACTTGTACTCTTAGGAAGCAATCATAATTGTATAATTATAAGCACGTTATCACAAAAAGATATTGTTTGTTGTCATAAATTTTATATTACTTTAATTTTATATTACTTTCGAAAATAGAATGATGAAATAGCCGCTCTGCTTTATGTCTTCTTTTACAAACAGTAATACTCTTTTAAAATCCTGCTGATCTGTTCGGATCTATTTGATCCAAAATATATTTTCTTATGAATATTTTATTTAAAAATCTTTTTCTTTCACTGAAAAAAAAGTCTAATAATTATCAAAAGTTGAGTAAAATAATTCGTATCAAGTGTTCGATTATAATATAAAAATAATTTTACTTTTCCAAATATTTAGTAAGTATATAATCATACGATTGATTATATTATTATGTTTGGTAATACGTACTAAATATTTAGAAAAGTAAAATTATTTTTTGTTATATTAATCGAACATTTAATTGGAACTATTTCATTCAATATGATAGATATTACCAGGCTATTTTTCAGGTTAATATTTAATGACTTCTATTAGTGTAAGATCTTTTTCCTATAAAGATTTTTTATTTTTTACTTTTTAATCATATTGATCCAGATATATAATCGTGTAATAAATTTGAACAAATCAGCAGGGTTAAAAAAGATAAAAAAATTTTATTACTTATTTTTCGCGATGCTAATTGGTGGCTTTCGCTATATTTATACTTCATAATATGTAAGTTCGTTCTACGTTAAATCACAAAATTTAACATATTTTTAGCTTTCAATCTAATTTAAATCAATATTTTAATAATATATTTTAATAATATATTTTAATTTAATCATCTACTGTCTATACTTTAGTATTAATTAATATTTTTTACTTTATGTTGTGCACATTTTCATGTATATTTATATAATTTTATATCTATTAAACATACAATATCCAAATTTATATATAATCAGAGAAATGATTAATATATAATTATATGATTATTGATGTAAGTGACAAATATGTGCAATAATTAACAGCAATGATAGTGAACGCGTGATATTTATCATTAATCATCAGAAGCTGTTGGTTATTTATCAATGAATAATTAGTCACCTCGTACGTTATAGGTTAAATAATAATCAAAGTTTAATTACGGACTATTGCGGCTTACAAAATAGAATTCATTCGATCATTCGAAGCGGTTAATTAAAATTCCAGGAACATATATATTGCTACGAAATGGTGAACAAAATATATATAACTCAAAGAAGTCTGCGATGGAGTTCCGTAAGTATTACATATGCTTCTGCAAATCATCCTGTAAGCGAAGAAAAATGACAGGTATTATGAAAAATGACTGTTTATTATAACTTAAAAGTTCTTAACATTTCGTAGACACTTGAGGATTTATGAAAAGCCCACTTTAGAATGATACGCGCAATGATTGATTATTCGTGTATCAGCATTTCACAAAACTAACTTTCGAGAACTATTGTTTCATGTGTAACGACCTGACATGTCTGCGTGCATGAGTGACTAACGCCAACTGTGTGCATCATATCATAGCTGACATTTGCGAAGCATCGTTAGCTGAAATTTTCGTTGATATTATATCGATTATGGTGCGAAAGATCGAAGATCAACGGAACGTTTCGATGCAGCCGCGCATGAATTCATCGTGATTACCGGAAATTCGTCCTGCATCCAACGGATCTACTGAAATATTGCGTGCGTCAACGATGTAAACGATGTAGAACAAGCAATTCGTGATGACGCGCCGAAACGATATACGCATCCATCTTCCATGAATTGTCGATTCCGAAAGAATGTAGAGCAATTAAGCTCATCTGACAATTTGTGGATATGAATTGATCACTGCGTTCACTGTGTTAGTATGATGTAAACAAGAAAGAAAAAAAAGGAGAAGAAGTAATTACTAGAATAAATATAATACACATCTGCTGAAAAAAAATTTTTAGTAACTATATTTATTTTTGTAATTATATAATTATATGTTATTTGAATTATGATTATTATTGCAATAATATTACTCACTTTATTTTTCTAAATATTTAGTAAGTATAAATATTATCAAATATAATAATATAATTAATCGTTCGGTAATACTTGCTAAATCGAATATTTAATTGGAATTATTTCATTCAATAGCTATTATCAGACTCTTTTTTCAGTATATTTATATGTTAACTTAAAAAATGATTATGCAAATTATAATTAATTTACAGTAGATAATTGCAACTATTTTGATAATAATATTGTAATTATAGTAATTTTTTGCTGTGAACTATATGTATTCGTTAATAGAACTGTACATATAATTATTATTATCAATATTATAGCAATAATAATCATAATTATAGCAGTATATGTAATCACAATTACAAATAATTTTTCTCAGTATATGGTGCCTCGAAATTTAGTTCGCAATGACAAATCGCTGCGAAGGACTTTTTCTTTCGTCAGAAACGCATTTACATATTTAAAAATTGATAACGTTCGCATACGTGAATTTATGTTTAAATAGAAATAATAAAAAGTATATCATTCATATTGCGAGGTCATAACATTTTTTTCGATGGATATGAAACATATGTATGTAGTAAAAACACATACCGACGTATAATGTAAATTTTACATCAAAGTATCCATTAACGATGGGATCACATGATGGTAACATTAATATCAACCAATAAAGTGATGCATTTCTATTATGATAAAATAATTTTAAAATGCGAGATGACACATGAAAAATTAGAAAACTCATTCACAGAAATTAACTACAATATAGCAAGAATATATAAAAATATTGAATGTATATACGGTCTATCTTTTCATGTTTAACATCAAGATAACTTTACTTATAAAATATTATGTCATACAAACTATTGTTCCATTGTGCAATAAATAAAGATACAAATTCTTATTTTTTATTTTTTTGTCAAGTTTTCATTGACTGTTTTCTTTGTTAATCAATTTATCAGTAAAAATGATATTTATCTCTCTCTATCTCTCGTTTTCCTCTAGAAATTTAATATTAAAAAAAAATTCATTATTTTCTTTTTAATCGAGTTAGACATTTCTCATAATTAAATTAGTCACGCGATACAGAAAATTTTTTCTGCACTTTAGATTTGAACGAGGATGACAACAATTCACTAATCGATGAAGAGTTAAAAGGTCGAAGGCAAACTGTTACGTTCATATACTGGCTGACATTAACATTATAAATGAATCTGAATGATTAATTATGTATCGAAGAAGAGATCAAAATGTATAATAATTACAAGACGATATATGAAATAAACTGTGCAGTAGTCGCATAATAAACGATTAAATCTATCATTCATAAATCACTGATTTGTTAAATAAGCATTCTGTCTTTTTAATTTAAATTTAATTTAAGTTTAAATTTAAAATATTATATGTCAGAATTATATTGTAATTATAATATAATATTATAAATTTCTTATAATACAAAAAAGTAGAGGAAAAAATTATTTTTAAAAATAAGTGCAGATGACTGACAATTACAGTTTTATAAGACCATAATTATTTGTCAAATGATGATCGGTTAGGAATATATAGTTTTAAATGTCGCGTCGACATTCTTCACACAGTTAAGCTGTGGAGAAGGGCTCTCGACAATGTCACAAGTCATCAGGCTCGTTCTTGCGCGGAATTGTCAAGATCTCTCGACAAAGTCCGGTTACAAGAAAACGTCGAGATGAATTTGCATAAATTGTCACAGACACGATTAATCGCCCATTTCTCGAGCGCTTGCGCCTTTGCGAATAACGTGATAACAGTCACGCGCGTATAAATCCGGAAATCCCTCGGACGATTTAATGCGTTGGCATTGTCACTCTGGGAAAATCCGAAGAGATTTTACACCGCTTTTCGTACGACCGTGAAATTACTATTGGTATCAACCACCGATACAATAAGAGTAAAAGAATATACACGAAACGATTGAATTTATGTTTAGTGTTTAATGTAATTACATTAAGTACATAGCATGGGATTTTCTAAAGACTGGAAGAGACATGAGAAAAATCAAACAAAAGAATTGAAAAACAAGCTTTTAAGCTTTTAAAGAAATTTATCTTACATTGCCGATATTAAAAAAAATCTATTAAAAATAAAAAAAACGAAAGATTCTAGCGTGTATACATACAGCATTCTCGCTATAAATCGCTATTGGATCTATTGTTGTATAAGAGAAAATATCAAATGCGAAATGTCGTTTTGACATTACGAAGTAAAGAAGCTTTCACGAAGCTCTCATTGTCAGTTTTTCGTTTCAATTCCATTTATTTTAAGAATTGCGTGAGCTTTGCAAGAGGATCAAATAAATAATCGCCTTAACACATTCATCATTGTCGTGGATTGAAAATTGAAAGCAAAAGCAATTTCCAAAAGACTGAGCAATCTTTCAACGAATGAATAGTTAATACTTGTAACGTATGACAGCTGATTCTGGTCCACAAAACATTGAGAAACGACACGAATTCGCGCGATTTATTACATAAATCATATATAATAATGTTAATTAATCATTATTTTTTTACCTCTTTTTTCTATATTAATTTAACTTTAGATAAGTAATACATAGAATATAATAGGACAGAAGGAAGACAGATAAGCATCTCTACCTCTGAGCTGCAACACTGTGTTATAATTAAATCCCGGACATGTAATTTAAATTAAGTCGCCTCGACCTTAACTACTTCGCGCACGGGTTCCAGGCAAGTCTTTTTTCCTGCGGTGGTGTGCAATTGTTCTCTTTTTCTTCGTTACTCGGATTAATTTTTCACACGCGCGCGCCCACACAGGCTGAGCGCTTCGTCGAAATTAGTGTCCTGCACGCGGCCTAGAAGGAAGTGGCTAAATAATCGCATTGCCTGTCTCGTCAACTTTTCACGAGCTTGCCATGAACGATAAAATACGAACAATGCCAGGTGTTCTCTGCGGAGGATAATGAAAAGTTAAATTAAAAAGACACGGGAGCTCCGAATGGAAGATCTCCTATTCTTCAAACTTTATACGTGGTCTTTTTTTTATTGCTCATTCGCCAAGCATGCGGCGCAATAAAAGACGTCCTTTAAATTCGCGCGATACATTAAACCCTTTCTACCGCGGTACTTTTGTGCCGTACATCATGTCGGCTGTGCTATTACAATGTTGCTCGTTAGCTATGACTAATGGATTTAAACGTTTTATATCATGATATCTTCGTTATTCAAGTCTATAATTTGTTAATCGATATAATTTTTATTATTCTTCTAAACAAAATTGCTATTTTACTTTCACACGGTTATCTCGTTCGAGTATACGAGACTTCCTTCTAATTTATCTTATATCTCCGAGAAGTCGTAATATTTTAATATCTAATATTAAATATTTTCTGATTTAACAGTGTTCCGTATTTATCAATTTAATTGGTTTTATTGTAAATCGAAATAAAGTTCTTTTGTTAATTATACTGAAGAAAAGATTCAAATCAAAATCGAAATGTTCAAATTTTTTTTTTATTAATATATTTTTTACACACAATTACCATAGTATCAGTCCGCATGAGCTTGTTTTTTAATTTATAATTTATTTCTTTGGAGCTTTATTCTTTTATATATTATTTTAATATTAATTTCGTAATTTCAAAGTATGACTCTAATATTGTGTAAAGTTAAAATTAAAATTAAAATTAAACCACACAATTTTAATATAAAGTTTGATTTTGATTCGATTAACATCGCGTACATCGCGTAAACCGCAATCACCAATAGCGAATCGAATATCGGAACTCGTCGATTCTACAAAGGTTTATCGAAGATTACGCCAATATCGCACGTTTCGTCCAGTACTGTGACTATGCTTCACAGTTGGCCAATCACCGGCACTTATCTTTATTCATGTTTGCTTTAGCCTTCACGCCGGGGTTGATATAACGGTGGTGGCTCGCGAGTGTCGCTTGGAGGGTGCTCACGGACCCAGTTCCATTTTCAATCGAGTCGGATAGACGGAGAGGCTTGCTTCTCTAATAATGGAATTTCAAATGTCAACAAAACGTTTGCGAGATGCGGATAGTGTTCCTTATCGAATCCATTCGAAAGATCCTATTCCAATCTTCCGTTGTTGTTCAACGCGAATCGCGCTGTATATATATGTTTAAGGAAATTAAAGTATTATTTCTATATAGAAAGGATAATTTTATTGAAATATCTAAAAATTTAACTATATAGATTTAAGAGATCGACCCCTATTTTCTATCGATGTTCAACGCAAATCGCGCTTATATTTCAGAAAATTAAAGTATTATTCTTACGTAGAAAAAACGGTTTTGCTGAAATATCAAATATTTAGATATGTCAAAATAATTTTGTTGGGTTACCAAATTAATTATATAGGATTAATTATACAGGATATTACGTTCAAACTGATTGCTAAAATATCAAAACTTTGCAGTGTTGTTCATCATGCTTAAGTTTTCTATGTAATTATTTTAATCCAAAATTATTTTCAGATCTGTATCTAGCTAAATTTCTAGACACTTCAGCAAAATTCTTCTTTCTTAGATTTATATGTACTACATATAAATCTAATTGTAATTATATTTGAACAAAATGTATCAGTAAATTAATATAGGCATATGCAGTTTTTTATTTATTTATATTTTATAAATAAATAAATTTTATTTATTTATTTATATTTTTATGATTTATTAAGCGACAAGTTTCATGCTGTTTGAATTTTGAACTTTGTACAAACGCGCGTGAGACCTTGACGAGAGTCTTTGAAATCCGATAAACGCGATGGATGTGCGTAATGGAAAACTAACAGACACTAACGAGAGGCTAAAAATGTCATATTAAACGAATGGAAGTAAAACGACGAAAATGTAGCAAACCGAAGTACATTCAAGCGAAAACATGCGGGCAATTGGATTGACAGAGTGGAAGTTTTATCGTAAATGGTTTATCGACGCAGATGGATTACAGCAATCGATATTTTTTCTCATATTTTGTGTATCTCTCACGCTTGTGTCTGTGAAAGATGCATAAAAATACCTAAAATATATTCAAAAATGTATTGTTAATGTCTCATACAATTTAGACACTTAAAAATTCAAAGTTTAAACAAAATAAGTAAATAAAAGTACGGTGCAATACTAATACAACAAGTAAATAAAAGTGCGGTACGCATACACTGTTAAATCTATTGTCAATTTGACACTATATAGTATAATTTGATACTGTGACACTGTATAGTGTCAAATTTAATTATCATTTTGATAAATAAAAAATAATATATTTAGTAGGAGCAGTGGTGACTTACGTTAGGTTAATTTTGACACTATAGATTTAACAGTATACGTTTTACAAAAATATTTTAATTAATTAATTTTAATAACAATAATATTTTAATTAAGCCCAAACTTTCTGCTGCATTTGGAATCATTTTCCAGCGAAAAAATAAAAGCTTCAAAGGATGTTCTGACAGTGGTTGAGTGAACCAGAGAGCGTGGAAATCCTTTGAATATTTTCTTTTTCTTGCTGAAGATAGTTCCAAATGCAGAAAGTTTGTAATATTTAATTAAAATGTATTACTTTTGTACGCATCAAGTATCGTATTGCATTTTTATTTTCCTGTTTTTATTTGTGAACTTTATTTCGAGAGATCTACTATTTTTTATTTAAAGATTTAGTTTAGATGTCTCCAAAATTTTTACAAATAACGTAAATTTTTATAAAGTACATTTTGTATTGTTTTATAAAAAATATAAAAATTGTAAAATTACGTATCTAACGTATTCATAAAAAAATAAGAACTGCTTTCTAGTTTTTTTTTTTTTTTTCATCAAAGTGAGGAACGAAACATCAACATTGAAGATGTCGCACAACTGCGGTAAAATATATTTTTGTTGTTTTATTGTAAATTAAACCGTAATGTTGTGTCGTTACTTTTCTTTCTCGTAAAGGAACGTCTGCAAACTGTGCAATTTTCACGGAAGTTTCAATCGCGCCAGCCATTACCGGCACGCGCTACACGTACAATAATTTCTTCTGTCTATTCGCGAGCGTAAAATCCTGAGTCATGCGGTACACGAAACAGTGTACAGTCGTTTTACCGTTACACCAATGGCGCGTTATAGAAATTGTATCGTACACTTGCGAGATCGCATGCAAGCCCACAGTGCAAGTTTATCTGAGCAGAAATGCATTCTTGCAAACAAGGGCAAATTTCGTAATTAATAAATGCAACGCAATAATCTTAATTATTAACGCTGCATAATGTGATAATACGTATCGTCGTAGTAAAATAGCTCGACAGAATCACGCTTGAGTGCCGGATCGTGATATACAACGAGTTTCTATACGCGATGACGAGACAGAAATTAGAAAACTTTTGACGCGAATTTATGAAATTCAGATGTTGCCCTGCACCTCTGTTCTTGAAGGAAAATTTTACGTCGCCAAGGAATACAAAGTCATGAGGATTCTGGCTGAGACATGGAACAAGATTTCCATAGTTTCCAAACAAATGCGAAATCACGGGTATTTCAATTTTTCTTTTACACATAAATACATAATATACATTTTCAAATATTTAAAAAATTTGTTGTTAATAAAGAATTGTATTCGCTGGAAAATTATGTTTCTTTACAATTTAACTTTTTAAAATATTTTTAAAATATTTTTTATATGGAAAGAATGATTAAAGTAATTAAAAATTTGGCTACAAAATTTGGCTACAAAAAATAATTTTGTTGGAAATGAAATTAAATAACTAATTGTAGGAGACTGAAGCATAATGAACATAATGCTGTAAAAAAATTGTAACATTCTAACAATCATTATACATAACAATGCAGCTTAAACGTTTTATAGTTATTTTGATGATCCAACAAAATTATTTTCAGATTGATATGTAAATCTTCAAATATTTCAGCAAAATCATTCTTCCCATGTTTTTTCTCAATTTTCTCGATATTTTAGGATTAATGATTTGCTGACATTCTAAATATAATATGATTGTAATTATTAATTATACGATTATTAAAATTAAAGATTAATTGTTAATGATTAACAGAACCTATCTCATAGAAATATAAAAAAAATTGGGTTGGAATAAAAATTTGTAGCGCTACTTCATTTCTATCACTCACACACACACACACACACACACACACACACACGCGCGCGCGCGCATAACTATATATTTTTTAAACAATTTTGACAACTTTAGTGATTTTTCGAATATATTAGAGACTTTAAGCTTTAAAATCTTTTATTTATTAAATTTAAATTTGGTTCATTTTTAACAAAATTACATAGCTGCTTAAATTTTAAATTCCTAACGCTACGAAACTTTTGTTTCAATCCAATACATCTATTTTGAACGTGAAAGATGAATGTATGAAAAACGGAAGCATGTTTTACTTTCGACAGAAATTCACATTTCTCTTCGAACTGGGTTTTCTGAACAAAATTGGAAGATGAGTGCTGCAAGAAAGCGGTGACGCCCCGTAGAGACCTGTCGCTCCGCAAAATTATCGTTCGCTTCCCTTTCTCAATGCACCGAACTTCCATCACCATTGCGGAAAGTGATGAAACTTCGTAATACAAGTGATAAAATGGAGGTTGCAAAAGTAAGAAAACTTTCTGCGTCATCAAATCTGTTGATGAAATCTGTTGGCGTGGTCGTATTTAGTAAATGTAATTACTTTTGCGTCGTAAAAGTTTTCTTACGAATTTCATAAATTTATATCACACTCGTATGATAGAAAAATTTTTGAAATTTTTACATACAAAATTTTACATACATCTAGAGCACAGCTTTTTATAGAATATGTAAAATTAACTAATTAGTATTTTATTATAATGTGCTTTATTATAATTATTGTTTTTATATTTATAAGAATTTTTCTTAATATATAAAATATGTATTTGCAAGAAAATATATAAAAAGGAAACTAAATAGAATTTTTTACGGCAAAGTGAAATGATATATATTATAT
>NW_017259300.1:2868239-2883200 GCF_001594045.1 Atta colombica
TTGAGATAAAAAACTGAAAAATTGAAGAAATATATAAAATACATTAATGGATTCGCACTTAAGCCGTGCTGACTAAGTTTTGTTGGAGATCTTCGTTCGCGATGTTGCAATAAAAATTTTGAAGAAAAAGGTCATGAGATTAAAATAACTATATGAAATAGTAAAATGACATCTTAGCTATGTCTTTTATTGTATTGATGTTCCTCATAAGATAGTTCCTCATAACGTTATTTAATACCATAAAAGTGAATGGAGTTTCGACAGAAAAGCAATTCATATATTTTGCAGCTCACAAATCATACGTGAAATTTTGATATAAAATAAATTATTTTACAATTCACCCTCTTTCTATTCGCTATAAAATTCATGTGAATGATTAAAAAGTATTATACGAGTAACAATTTATTGTAACAATTGTCATCGCAATTAACTTTAATTTCTGCTTCAGCGATCACGAATGCTGGCTGCACCAGCAAAGTCTGAATTCATAGAGAAGAAAAAAATTGCCTAAAAAAATATTAATCCGTAAAATATGCACTGTTTTCAGCATTTGTTCCGACTAAATATTTATGAGTAACATTTCAGAAAAAGCTCAGCAAAGTAAAAACGGAGTGTTAAAGACAGAAAATTGCAAATGTCCTACGGTGCAGCTTCGATAAAAAACTATTCGATGTTTATTGCAGATCCGCATGTTCACGATAAATTTGATAAATAATCTAGCCAATTGATTACTATTGTGCCTTGACCATGTACAAAATAATGCAATTATGTATGTAGTAGAATTTAAAATGTGATATCACAATTTTCAATTCTTATGCTTTTATAAAGAGGATTTGAAATTTTGAATTATATGATGCAGCAAATATATATATGAACAAAAGGGAATCAAAATTTAATATAACGTGGAAGTATTCAAAAATTCCTTGTGACACAAGGATGAGCGCGCTTCATTGCAATGTCAAACGGAATTTATTGATTCTGCGATTCGATCATAAATTGCACTCTATCGAAATATTGAAATATTGAAATGAGTTTAACTCAACACGGTTAACGATCGATTATAAAAAGCGATACAGAGAATGTTAAATCCCTGATACAAATTCTCCGTAACTGATCCTTATCGTAATGATACGATAAATACACGAAAAAAAAAAAAAACACTTTTGCTGGAGTATCTAAAAATTTAGCTAATAAATCTTAAAATAATTTGTTTGGATCAAAATAATTACATAGAACACTTAAAATGATTAAATGTTAAAATTTTTTGCAATATTGTCATGAATGTTTAAATTTCTACATAATTATTTTGATAATTCAATAAAATTACTTTCAAATCGTATCTAGTAAAATTTTTAGATATTTTAGCAAAACCGTTTTTTTCCGTATGTAGTATATTATTTTATTATTATTTCTTTAAAATTATATCTATTTCACTATTTACAAAAAATTTAAAAGATATTCATTTTAATTTTAGGAATGCAACTATCGCGCACTTCCACAATCATTGCAAAATGAAACTTGATAGTTGCATTCAACAATCATACCGTAAAATCAATCCTAATCGATCATTATGCTTAATAATTATATGATAATTACATATTTTGTTACGCATTGGCATCGCGTATAATTATTAATACTAAATTACAAAGGCGGATGCATCGGAAATATATTTGTGTTATATTTATTATTGATTACCATTTAATGCTTCTCCATCAGTAATAAAATCCAATATAAAAAATTTATTTATATTTAAAAATAATATTTACAAAAAATATACAAAATTGGATTCCAAACATATTTATACTCATATTTACACTCTATATATATATAATCGGATATTAAATATATTACGAGAAGAATTAATGAATTACATTTAGTCGAAAGATTTCTATTAAAACAATACTGATATTGGATATAATCATTATATAATCATTATATAATAATTAAAAGTGAATATGAATAATTTAAAACAAATTTAATTTTTGATGCTATGAGGAAAAACGTTTCCCCTATTGTAGTTACGATTCAGATAATAAGACAAGTTCACACAATTTAAACTTCATTCTTATGTATCTATGTATTTATTGCATTAAATTTGAAGCTTACTAAAATTATCCTGGCTTCATCTCTTGGATTACACCATTTAATCTATAAGACTAAGACAAGTTATGCAATTTAACTTAACTATTTCCTCCTTCGGATGTAATATATACAAGTAAAACTGGCGGCAGAGACAGATTCCGGAATGGATGTAATTGTTTCGACATACAGATATATTTTCATGAGCGTATACAAAAGAGGAATGACAGATAAGAGAAGGCTGCATATTTCGCTGCGTGTTATAAGCGAACAATTCAGCTGAGTGACGTGCATCGCGCGATTGCATTTTCACTCGCGGGTCTCATGATGTCAGTGAAGGGTTGACAATAAAATACGGATCCGCGCGCGACTGAGAAGATGTGCGTCATCGCAGTTAAGAATAGGACGAAGGGAGTAAATTGTTCGGATGGTGAAGCCGCGTATTCGGAATGTCGACCATGCGAACGTGAAAATGCGATGCGATTATAATAGCGCACGCGCGCGCCGCGCTTGACGTTCACTTCCGTATAAATATTTTCTTGGCATATATGTGCTGGCAATATCTTGTGCAGGTCTAGTAGCATCGATTATCGGGTTTCAAATTATCCGTCGGCCCGTATTACACGTCGATGTTTTATGCTCGCCTCAGGTTTCCTCAATGATCTGGGAATAAAATTTCGAGACTAAATTGCGAAATCGTGTATAGCGCACTTCTCTTTTTCTGCGAATATCGTGAAATAATCACTGTGTGTTAACGATAAGCAATTTAGAGAAATATTAATTCATATAATGTGTTTGCTTTAAAAAAATGGCTACAATATGATATTAATGATTAACCAATGACTTTACTTTGCAAATTAATTAAACAGATTTTAAAAAATTAACAAACAAAAGGGCGATAAAATCGGAAAACGTCGTATACGTCCAGAGTTATAGTTAGATAAATTATCTTTTCTTTTCTATTTGAGATATCAATATTTGAAGAACATATAGAAATAATTCTATTTTATTCTATATAATATCTATAAATAAATATGCATAATAAAACTGTACTCTCTCTCTCTCTCTCTCTCTCTCTCTCTCTCTCTCTCTCTCTCTCTCTCTCTAGCGGATTAGAGAGAAATCCGCTATTAAAAAAAAATTAAAAAACCGCTTATTTGGCAATTCTCGTATAAAATGCCTTTATTTTTCATGAATAAGTATTTATGTGGAAAATTCGAGTTAAGCTTCAGTAATTATGTTAGCAAGGCAGAAAAGTTAATACGAGCAACAAGAGTCTTTGTGGCGACTAAAAAATTTGTATAGAGAGTATTTGAATTCGTCGCACATTGTGAATTTCTCATAAACGCCGCTTAGTTTCCTGCAACTCGATTTAAAGCATGGTAAAGGGAAGGAAGATGATTCACCCAAATAGGACCGCTTTGTAGGTGAGACTAAGCGGATGTGATGGAACAGCCGTGAAATCGGACGGAATTGGCTTTGACTCGCTTCTTGTCGAGAGTGTTTCCCATTCCTTGGAGTTGAACCGTGGAAATAGGGAGATTTATGTCATGTAGGATTGAATCGAGATGCGAAGATTGATGCAGATAATTTCAAATAAATAATACAAATATATCTTTCGTAATTCAATCGTGAATTTTAAAAAGAAATGTCAAATTTCTTTTTATAAATTAGTAACACTGAAAAAAAAGATTGGTTGCTGTAACAATTTAGATAGTAAAATATGGCATAGCATTTTTATATGGCTACAGTAATCAGTTTTTGGTTGTATAATAGCAAATTTTTAGTTACGTTAGCTTATCGAATATACATTGCGGATAGACTAACGCAACTAAAAATTTGCTGCTACAATCAAAAACTAATTGCTGCAGTCATATAAAAATACTATGCCATACGTTTATTATCTAAATTGTTGCAACAACCAAGCTTTTCTTTCAGTGCAATTTTTTTAAAACAAAGATGATCATTTTAAATTCTTACTCTCTTTATATTTATTATTAATTTAAGAATTAGAGAGCTATTAAAGCGTGTAGCTTGTAATTCGATAAGAGAATCGTCAATGAATTCATTGAGCTTAATGCGGCGTGCAAAGTTTCTTCAGTATTCTGGAACAAATCGCAGAAGTGGCATAGACTTGCCAAGATGAATAAATAAGTCACGAAAATTACATTTCAAAGTTTCAGTGAAATTAAATTTATTGTGTTAGACGATCGCGGTTCGCGAGATTTGCGTCCAGGGGCAAAGAGAACATGGATAAGTGGAATTACTTTCTGTCAAAGTATATCTTATGACTATTTCATGTCGCGCACTTTGTGCACATCTAACGTTGCTATCTGTAAAATTAATTTCTATTCTGTAAGGCGAAAAATACAATTCATGCGACATATCATTTTTTTGTTAACAAACTGTTTGGCGTTCTTAGCAAAGTGCTTTCTAATTTCGTGCTAATTTAATTCGCGAGAGAAATTTCGGTGACCTCTGCTTCGGACACGTACACAAGTGCAGCAAATTTACAAAAAAAAAAAAAAAACACGACGTCACCTTAATTTAAAATTTTAATTTAATTTACAATAAAATCTGCATTCAATATTTCGAATATCTAGACAGCACGAATTGAATATTGATTGATAAATTAAATAACAAGCCAAACAAACAGAAAAACATAAAATATGTAATATGAAATATTTAACAACTCTCAGCATTTTCTCTCATGCATACGTTTTTTAAACGTCAAAGCTCTGTACCTTTGTTGCGAAGTCGCAAAATAGAAGAACAATGGAAATTAAGTCTATTTTCGATCAATGTTTTATGCACATACAAATTATTCACACATCTCTTGTATATGTATATATGTTGTATCTTGTATATGTATACATGTATATTTGAATTATGTATGTCATAAAAATTCATAAAAGTTGTGCTAGTTTTCTCGGCAAAGAAAAAATAATATAGAAATGTTAGAATGAGAAAAAATAAGTCCAGTTTGTAAAGGATTTGCCGAATATCTACGAAAAAATAATTAATTATATCACGTTGTATTATTTCAAATATTAACATTTAACACACACAAAATTAAATTAATACTCATATAAAATATTTTAATACTATCATTTAACCAATAGGATTAAATATTTATATTATTTATTTTATTTAAAAGTTATATAAAAAAAAGTTATATTCAATAATTATATTTTTCAAAAGCTCGATTAAAAGGAAATAAAATTCTTCAAAGTAATATATCTCAAATTACAAATCATAATTTAATTATCTTGCTAAAAAATAAACATGCAATATTGCAGATAAAAATAATTTAACGTTTGAACGAGAAATAAATGCAGTATAATGTTTTACGCAACAAACGGTTATAAAATATATATGTTGAAATATCGATTTGATCTTGGGTGAAACATGTCACCAGTTATATTCGTTTTTGCAACGATACTTATGGATTAAAAGGTACAATCGGAAAATGATGTTTTATTTGAGATATTATAGATACGTCAGGACAGATTAATTGGTACAGAATTTAAATATGTTTTTTAAAAAAACTGTTGAGTTTTTCTGTATCATTTCCAGTTTCATCTTAATATTTTAATATTATTACGGTATTAATATTGATATAACGTAAAATTTTATTTTTCGTTTAATTTGTAATAATAGAAAGACTTATTTTAAGTCAAAGTTTATTAGTATCATTATTAAAATTGACAATAAATTTATGATGTTATTTCCAGTTCATAATTGTGTTTAAAGTCCGACAAACTGAATCAACACACCGATCATAGAACTAACAAATGTATTTGTATATGAATATGATTAAACATCAAGATTTATTTCGATTGAAAATAGAGTCTTTTCTATTATTTAGTTCATGTTGGTTTATTTCTCCTTTTATATATGTATATATTTCCATTGTATATTAAATATATTATGATATATTAATAAAAAAAATTATAAGAAAATTGAAAATAAAAACTTTAAATTGTATAATGTAATATCGTAATCACAAGAGATTTTTATGCCAATAATAGCAAGATATCTTGCTTGATATCCGGCTATTTGAACCTTTTTGTATTCTTTTACCTTCGGACTTTTCTTATCTTTGGATTATCTTCGGATTATTACCGCGTATTGAAAATTGAAAATGAGTCAATTCTTCATCTTGAAACCTAGTTTAAAATCACATCTATACTTTACCTGATACGATTCACCTTTATTGTTCTCTATGTTCTTGATGCTTGGTGCTTTTATAGAGCGAAAATGTGACTGAAAGTCGATCGTATATGATAGTATCCTGTTTTATAAATCGTCTACGTGTTTCTTTACGAGCAAATGTACATTTTTTTATATCGCCCAATTTATGCGGCTTTCGTAAAAATAAAAAGCACAAAAGCAAGACATTTCATGCAGACATTTCTACAAAGCAGACAGAAAAGTAAGTCGTGGAAAGTAAGTCGTATGTATTATGTATCAAGGATTATTTTCCATTTTTATTCTCTTCGAGAATGTATGTCCGTTTCTTATATTTCTATCGAACTTATATTCCGAAATCGTATAAATTGCCTATAAATGTCATTACTGCCTATAATGTGTCATCTCGAATCAAGAATTCGATTAAAAATAGCACTCGATAATATTATGATATATAACGATCTTTAAAGCACGGAAAGGGTGTTGAATTGCCAAGCTGTAATCGTATTATGTATTTCACGTAATGAATGATCAACTAATTGCATATATATCGCGTAACTAACGATTTAACACGATACTGCGTTCATCACTGTGATAAAACTCACAGAGCGTTATATTTACCATCGATTAATACAAGTTATTATTGTGAAAATGTACAATAATGATTTGTATTTAACACGCGGACTATCGAGGAGATATTATGGCAATTATCCCAAATGTTATGGGATTATGTTAAAGCGCGAAATTTTGCAATTGTATCAATATGCAAATATTACGAAGCGATATTTTTTTAATATTTCCAAATTTTTCGTGAGTTTATTGGATGGTTCGTAGATCTAAAATTTCTTCATTAAGATAATATTTTCGCTTGTATGGAAAAACACGATTAACTTTCTAAGAAGATTCTTGGAAGCGAGATCATATCCTAACGGCATTATTATCGCAGCCTCGAGAGGTTTGATCCTTCCAGCGTCTCTTAATTAGTGCGCTTCGTAAGATGAACCGTACACCTTATCACAACGATTTCTTGGCCAGTGAATTACTTTCCGCTTATACAAACACTAAAATCATTCTACTATGAAAAATTAAGATTAAAGCTGAACATATTTGAAGACATTCTAATAATTGTTACATAATTGTTTTATCTCAATCAATACTCATTTCGATACATTTTCTACAGAATAATTATCGTTTGACAATAGTGCACGATAAAAAATATTATAGATTTGTATTGGAAATGATTGGAAAGTGTTAATTTAGCATAATGTAATCATGTTAAAGATTCTTTGTATTAAATACAAAAATTTGAATGTTTTCATTGGGACATATAAAATGTATTATATTCAATACAAATTTTCCAACGTGTAAGTAAAAATTGATCAAGAAATTTTCAACACAAATAAATGAAGGCCATATTATTCGATTACAGCAGGCTTGATGCCTAATAACATCTTTGCGTGAATCTTATAATTTTCAGTTCAAGCAAATGTTGATTGTTATCTTGTTATCTTGAAACAAAATCCGAAACTGAAACTGGAATATGTAATATCATAAATTAAACTGATACGCAATTTAACAATACAGATGCTAATAAGCCTCTTTAAAACTCTATAAAAAATTTGCGAAAAATCTAATCAATTATTCCAATCAATTAATTATTAATTAATTATTTAAGATCAAATTACAAGGTACAGTTGCCAAATGCACTGGCTTCTAAATCGCATTACCTTGCTTAAATTCAATTATTGTACTTACATATTTTCTTACGAATTGTTTTAAACTATATAGTACTGCAATGCTGCTGTGTCACACTCGTGACATCGACATGAAGCGCCGCAGTAGAAGTTGTTATTTACGTAAATAAAAAAATGGTATATATAATAAAATAATGTTCTTATTTTTCAACATATTTAATAACAGAATTGTAGAAAATATAAGTTAAAGCCTATATTTTATTGATATTATAACTATATAATTGTATAATTTGTCGTGATTACAATATATATCGGAATTACATTAATAGAATTAAAATTTCTTTACATTCTTATTTGTATGTTAAATAGATAAAGTTTTACAAAATGCTCCAGTTTCCTACATCGTACATTGTTTTACATTCTTATATTTCTTATATTTTCATCCTATTTATTATGTAAAAGTATATATTATGAATCTGTAAAGTGTTTATTATGTTTTACGTAGAAACTTCTCAAGTTATCTTCTGAATATGTTTCAGAAATTATATAGAATATTCTTAAATTTTTAACAACATACTACAATATAATCTTTTTCCTTTCTTAATGTAATTTTTCTTAATGTAATTTTTAAGTTTTTTTTACTAAAAATTTCAATAAAAAGCTTACAAGTAATTTTAATGGAAGTGTTATTCAGGCAACGCGTTTTCTAAATCATTTACTAAAGCATTATTTACAGGCTTATTAAGAATTTTCATTTAAAACATTATAATAATGCAAATATTACGAAAAAAATTATATAAAAATGGAAAAGGAATATAACTTATTATGCTATACAAAATTTTAAAATATTCTTTATAATTTCTAAGTTATAAGCCTTTATAAAAGTGATACGATTTCAGCAATCTTACCTTAATTCTACAACTATTTGATATTATAACTTTTTCTTTATAGAACATCTAGATGTGCTAAAAGCATATTAGGTAATGTTAGGTAATGTCCGAGTAAAGGTGAAAAAGCAATTTTAAAGTTTCATAACGACGTTTCATGAATTCGCTAATGGTGAAATGTAGATATACAACTCGTAAAACCACATTATGCTCGTTCCAGCAAGTATGCGGTTATTCAGTTTTTGCCGAGGATGCCAGTGACATATTCGGAGTTTCTGCAATTTGTAGGATCACTTTGTTTCGAAACGCAAAACAAATTAATGGGTGAGACGAACACCTCAACAAAGGCAAATGTATGTGTTGGCTATTGCGTGGTTAACAGTTTGTAATTGAGCTACAAATAATCGAGAACGAAATCGCCGAGGTGATTCTAATGAGAGAGTCATCCATGAATTTCATTTCCTGTTACGAACTCGTTTGGACACAGAATAGAATCCGTAAGTGTTCAAACTCAAGCATACATGATACATATAGGGACAGTTATTGTAATAAACTAGCAATTTCGCTGGCAGGCGAACGAAACTTGCTTGTTGAATTCGATTCGCTCTTTCTTTTAATATTTTGTCGAAGATTATACGTACCTAGGTGGATTCACAAAGCCGGAAGCATAAGGAATTTTATCGCTCTATCAGGATAATATCTTTCTGACCAGAATTTAGAATAAGAGACTCTGATTGAAAAAGTTACCTCGAATATAGATGATGAATTTATTCAAGATAATCTTTTGATGGATTAAATCTTCCATGACATTATTTGTTCAATGACGTAATCATCTTGAGCTTGAAACGTTTATATAATACTCGATAGAACAAGAGAGAAAAAAATGAAAGAGAAAAACAAATCAAGAAAAAGAAACCAAAAGAAAAAAGAATTATTTTTTCTGAGAATTTATATTTATATCTATATAAACCCTCAGGAAAAATAGTTTTTCGATGAAAACATTTTAATTTCATATTTTAAATGCTTTAATTAAATGAAACTATAAACGATGAATTTATGCAAAGAAAAATATAATGTAACATTTTCAAAATTAACTCTCTTTTTCTCTGCAAACAGATAAAGATATGAAAAAATGAAATAAACGTTTAAAATCATGTTCGTACAATTACACAGCAGTGTATCAGACTGACGAACTTCGCGCACAGCGCATGCACGCTTGCAAATTGAAAAGCCTCGACCGTGCCCATTCTAAGTCGTAATTCTTCCTTTCTCGCGTAAAGTGCACTGTGATCTTCGCACGGTTAGCACCGAAGAGATTGTTAACCTACAAGAGTATGGGTATTTTACGACTGCATCTTATTTTAGAGTAATTTACAAACGCTCTTTAATTTTCGTAATGTGCGGTAATTATGTAAATGCTTTTACAATTACGATTGATCATGGTTATCTTTTTATTATAAAATATTATATATTGTTGCATCGTCTTCGTTTTGTGACGACATAATATTCCCATGATAAAAAAATAAAATATTCAATCTATTTTGAGATTACATTATTTGATGCTCTTATTCGGGCAAAAATAAAAGTTACAAGTAATATAACAATAAATATTTGATCTTATTGTATCTTTAAGAAAATTTTCAAATTGCAAGGCTAAAGTTTAATCTGGATTTAATGAAAACTTTGTTAATAGACACATTTTTGAAAACTAATAGACTGAAGCATTAGGGATTACTCGGTAAATCTCCTAAATGCAATACATACGTATTATTTATGCCTCACCTACGGATTCTATGAAATAGATAACTCGAGAATTTTAAGATTTTTAAGCGGCTCTTATCTTTCTAATAAGTCATTTTGTGCCTAGTTTTCTAATGTCAATCACATTTCATACATACACACAAAAGTAAAATTACATGTAAGTAATTTATAATTCTCTGCAACTAAAATTGTTATTAATTCCAACAAACTTAATTCTGTATGTTTATATAATATGGAATACATATATAGATTATGCAAAATTCAAAATTGGAGGACCACACACATTAAAATTATGTTTTAGAGAATAAATATCAATTTTGCAAGATAATATATCTATAGATATATAAATAAGAGAGTTCTATATTTTTCTATAGAAGTGCAAATACAATTTATCGACTAAACAAATTGAAGCGGAATAAAAATCACTATTGAAAGTCGCAATTGTGTGAGTCTATCTGTGTATAAAATGTATTATTTGTTTTCTAAATATTGTGTTATAAAAAATAAAAAATAAAAAAGCTCTCCTAACAACACACTGTGTCACTGAACAAACTATAAAATTGCGACCACGCAATTCTTTAGACGTAATGCATCTACCGCTGGAAAATTAATGCGTCCCTTTGTCATTGTCACGGACACTATCCTATCGTCGTACTGATGCAGAATGCAAAAGCTTTTTGTGGACGTTAACGTTTGTGTTCCCTCTGCAAGAAAAAGGGGTATCGCATGAATTCAATATTCCTTCCGAAGTAACTCAACTATTTTGAGCTTACACTCTGCAAATCAAGAATATTTTAATAATAATTATATTAACACAGTATCATTTTCTTATTATTAAAATAATTATATGTACATCTTATTTTACAAATATTCATTCAATATTTTGTTCTCGATATAATCAATGCAACAACCAACTTTGTAATAGTATTTTTCAGTCTTTTTTTTCACATCATAATGAGATTCCGATGTAAAATGCAGCAAAAACGAAGGCTAATCCTTTTATCGCCAGTATGATTGTATCGCTACGCAAACAAGTTGGCAGCCATTTCTACAGAATCTCATTAGGCTGTATTGACTTAGGTTTAAAGTGGTCAGGATAATTCCTATTTAAGCACACGAATGGCTTAGAAGAAAGAGAAAGAGAGGCAGATCGAAGGCAATTGTGTCGGATGAGAGCAAATGAATAGAGATGCAGAAACCGTGAAACCGTAAAAACGTCAGTGAGAAAAATTTCAATTTGAAACCAGACCCCGAGATCAAGATTTCAACGATTTCAGCGCGATGCGAGAGAGAAAAAATCAAGACTACTCCTGGCTGATAAGAGTGAACAGGAAATTAACGAATTTAGGGCGTGGCTTGCTCCATTATATCTCTGTTTCTTCCTCATTCGGTGGCAAATACTCCTTTAATTCCCTTTCGCAAATTAGATCAGCTGAAGAAATAACTTTCTTTGTTTACAATTTTCGAGAAGAATTAGTTGACACTAAAGACGGACTCACATCTATATCCAGCTAAATTTTTAGATTGTATTTCAGCAAGACCGTCTTTCTTGTGCAATAATTAAAGATAAGAGTTTGAATATTTTAGATGCAAAAATTGTATCACACAAAGTACAGTAAGCAAAGTTGAATTAAGATTGAAATTAAGATTAACTAAAATCAACTAATTATGACAACGTTATCATGTTTTCAAAACCGTATTAATTCTATTTTATAAAAAGTATATATAATCTCTTGTCCTCTTGGGAAATAAACTGTTAATGCTCAATTGAGAAAACGCAATGTGCAATGCAACTAACCCTTTGTGGACTGGCGACCCCAATTGGGATCATCCTCTTTTATAATATTTTATAAATTGCTCGCTTAATTTTTATGAAACTTACCTATGAGATAATTTGATAATGTTTTCTTTATCTGAGATAAAAAATGAAAAATATAAAATATAAAATTATAAAATTTAAAATAGTATATTCAATATAGAGGGGGAGGAGAGGAGAGGGGAGGAGAAGCAGATATTTTTAAAAAAATTTAATTTATCTAAAACTCTGTTTTAAAGAATTAGGATCTGTGGTCCCCCAACTGAAAAAATTAATTTACAGCTCATTCGATTATTTATCGTTTGCACACGTATAGACATTTCGAATTTTTGTTTGTACACTTTTGGTAAAGAAATTATTTAAAAAACAATTTTGAGAAGATTCATTTTACATTAGTCTCCCAATTACGAATAAATTAGATTCAACTAGTTTCAATAAATAGATTTTCATTCGAAAAAAGATCAATTTTATACTTTTAGTTAAAAAATTGTTAACAAAGTTTCGAGGACGATTGATTCAGGTATATAAATTCAAATCGCAATTACTATATTCAAAATAACATGAATCAATAGATTTTCATTTGATTCACATTCTGAAACAAGTCGATTTTTCGATTGTACATCCTTAATTAAAAAGTTCTATGCCCATCTAATCGAATGTTTACTTGAAATTTTAAATGATAACTTTAACTAAAAGTATGCAAACAAAAAATAATTTGTTTTAGAATGTGCAAAATCTATCGATTGAGACTAGTTAAATCTAATTTGTTCGTAGTTGGGAGGGCTAATGTAAAATTAATTCTCTTCAAAGTTGTTTTTTAATAACTTTTTCTTATTTATCAGAAGTGTGCAAACGAAAATGCGAAATGTACATATATGTGCAACGATGAAAAATTGAATGAGTTATAAAAAGTTAATTTTTTTCAAATATTAGAGGTCAATTTCACACGGGTAGTTTTTGGAAGTTTTTGATTAAGAAATGACATCAAGTTTCCAATTTCGCTTTGAAGCTCATCAGTGCTACACAAACAGTACTAATTTCCAAACTGACTTTCAAACTTTGATTATAGGCCTTGTAACACTGAATCTTTTTTCATAGGATGTTACTATCCTTTTGAAAGTCGATGTTTTCAAGCTACATTCAAATTCAGCGACATCAAAAATCTCCTAAAACTAGGTTCCTATTTTAAAAATAGGAATTTTAGAATTCTGAAGACAGAATCGAATTCAGTAACCTCGAAAATTAGGAACTTTTAGAAAACAAAGTCTTTTTAACAAAGATTCTTTGTTAGAAAAACCAGTCCAATCTTCAAAGGGTTAAAGAATTCGAGTTAATATTATACATTGTTAATATAACATTGACCATACAAACTACGAGAGCTAATATGTAATTTGGCTGAGCATCGCATAACGACGAAGCACGAGTGAGCAATTGAGGCCGCGCTAAAGTTTATCTTTTAAACGAGCTTAATTAATAAACTTTGTTTCGGAACGACCGTTCGACCAACTTCCAGCCTTAATTAGGGATATCCTACGTTCAGCATTATGCGACGGGCAAACGTATCGCTGGGGATCGGCATTTCTTCAACTTTTGTTAATTATATTGGCGATACACCAACTTAAAGGGTCAGATGAAGAATCATCCATCATAATTAGCCACGTGGCATTATAGCCACGTGGAGATACGTGCTAATTTCGTTATTTTGTAATTAGATAGTGTTCAAGACGCGATAAGAAGTAAGTGATGTGTGAATATGAACCTCGGGGCAAATTTCAAAAATATCGCGTAACGAGAGCATCATAAATCTCAACTCTCATATGCAAACTTTGCATCAGTTAATCATAAAACATACTATAAAATATACACCATGCTAATTAAGACTCCGCTAAGAGAACGTTATCTTTCCGACCGAGAGAGGGAATCATTTCGCAGCATGATATAACTTCTATATTTTATTTGAACAGTACTAATTGGAGCAACGCAGACGAGAAGAGAGCTTCTCGCGATTCCCCCTCGTCAAACATTGACGAGCTATGAAACCTTTAGAAATGGGGAGGTAAGAGGTATCAGTTGCAAGTTCAATATTATATACGCAAACCCAGGTTGTAAACGTCATTAGGAAGTGTTTGCCTCGTCTCTTTTATGTAAACTGTGTGATCTTGTAGGATGTTTCACATCAACCGTCATCTTGGTCTCTGTAGTATCGAATGACAAAGGACTAGTATAAACATGTATATTCCTAGATCATCAAAAATAATCCAAGCGATAATTCTCATTTTGAATCGCACAAATATCTTTTTGACTTGCGCGCAATTAATAAATCGTTTTAACTTTCAATAGATTGATGGTGATTTTCAGACATAATTAAATTTATGCAGATTAATTATATCGTGCGGCATCGAAGCTGAAACTTGCTAAATATGTTACACACGCGTATGAAGTGATAATCGATCTCATATTCATCGCAATGCTCGTAGTTTGCATAGTTCTATGCAAACATGCCACATAAATAAAATTATATTTTATTATATAT
>NW_017259300.1:2883300-2887151 GCF_001594045.1 Atta colombica
AAACAATCAACTGAACTATCATTACTAAATAGATAGAAATAAACAAAATAATAATGACAAAATTAATCGTTTAAATATACTAACATTCTATCTGAATAAATATATAATATATATATAATAAAATGATATAAATCACTGAACTAATACGCATGTATTTCATATAACATATATTTTACGTGAATTCTACGATTAAATTAAAGCTGTTTGTAAATTAAAACTGTTTATAATGTAAAATCGAGATATGTATGAGTTGCGGTATATTAAATTTGAAGAGATTTTTCAGGGATAATCGCAGTTGATCTCAATCCATATAAAATTGGGAAGCGAAACGTACGAGCTTATTCGACGCGCTAAATTAAGCATGATAAAAGATAAAACCTGGTATATGCACACGGTTACATGCTAGTATCATCGATCGTATTTACAATGTTACCGGTTCATGCAACCATTAATATCTTAATGCAGCCCCAGATACATTCGCGCAAAAGTTTATTCAATTTATTGCGAACGGTCGCTAATGTCGACCGCATTATGTTATATATTAATCGCATCTGAACATACGAGAGATCCGAGAGATTAATCATGGTTTCGTTATGGATGTCGATTGTCCAGTTTCATCTAATCTATTTATCAAAGAACTCTTATAATTTAACTATGAAGCGCAATCGAAACTTCAACAAAAATTGTTTCAATCTTTCGACAAAAATCAATAAAATCTGACGAATTTTAATAATCATGAACAATTTCTGATAGCGTGTAGATATATAGCTCTTAATTGGTCGATAATAATTTTGTTAAATGAATAATTTAGGCAGAATTTTTGGTGCTGATTCTGAAAATGAAGTAAGAATTTATCTTACAGGCTCCAATTTTTTGTAACCAAAATATATTTTTTTATTTATACATTTTGCTAAAACAGCTATTAATTATATGGGGTTTTCTTAATTAAAGTGAGTTAATTAAGAAAACCTTTTATAATAAGTAAAAAATTATATTAAATTTAATAACTATATGAATTTATTTATTTATATTTTTTATTTATATTATTTATTTATATTTAACAAAGAAACTTAACTGTTGAAATTGTTCCTTGTCGTTTTTGGATATATTGTGAAATATAGAGAATTAAAAAATATTAAATTCACATTTTTTAAATCTACTTATCTCTCAAGGTTTAGGGATTGAAACAATCCTTGGAGGGTAAATTAAAAAAATTTGACATTTTTGAAAAATATAAATATATACCGTTATTAAAAGTAAAAATATCTTAAAATTTTTGTATAAAACATTTTCATATCTCATAGTTTTGTAAATATTCGCTAAAAATGAAAAAAAATTGTTATTTTCAAGGGATTGTTACAACTCTAAATCTTAAGATAAGCAGATAAAAAATGAATCTAAAATTTTTTGATGCTCTACAATATATCTAAAGTCTATTAAAATCGGTGAAGGATATTTTATTCTTTTGTGAACAGAAAAAATAAAAAAGTAAAAAAATTGTTTAAACATGTTACTCAAAAACTCTGCTTTCTTTATAATTTGACAAACAAATTTGAAATCAGCGCAAAAATGTAAGAAGTATTCTTAATCAGATGAATTTAACATAAGAAAAATGTTTAACAATAAGAAAAAAAGATATTTGACAATAATGGACATCATAAGTGAGAAATGACATGTTGAAGTTTCTTGCATATGATTTGTAAATAAAGAGAATTTATAGAAAATTTAATAATGAGAGATCCTTATAAAATATCTGTAAAAATAGACAGAAGTTATCTTTATCTCTTCGCAGCCAATGAAGTCATAAAAGGCACTTGAAATAAAAATAAATAAAAAGAGCAAATAAAATCTATTGCTGACTGTCAAGAAAGGAAAGGAGAGAATTAAAGATAGCTTCTACCCATTTTTACAAATATTTTATAATCTCTCATTATTAAATTCTCTTTATTTACAAATAACATGCAAGAAACTTCAATGTGCTATTTCTCGTTTATAACGTCATGATTCCAATATGGCCATTGCTACTAGTGAGTCTTAGGGTGCGTACCGAGTTGTGCATGAAACGCATGATATATCATTTTATCCTTCTTTATTATTCGGTGAGCAACAAAGAATAAATAATGCATCATGTGCTTTATGCGTATCTTGGAATATCCCCTTAATAACACGGGCTGATTACGTTCGAAGTATGCAAACATGCTTCTCAAATTACGTAATATAATTTTCCATCAATAACATTTCTGCGGGGGAATAGGTGTAGTTGCGAAATTAATTACACCGCCGTTGCCGTTGGGCGAAAATGTTCATTTTAATTAAACTATTGTTCATCCTGGCATATGCTTAATCGCGCGTAATTTCAGTCAATGAGAATGTAGCACAAAAAAAACTCGAAATGGACGAACAAACGGTACAATTCTCTAGCAAAATTTGGCGTGAGTATCTTTGAGTCTAATACATAGAGGTACTCTTTTTAATTAAAGCCATTGGCCGGTGGCGATTACCTGCGCGCAGCTTAACTGATTAACTGAGAGAACTAAGCTTTGCTTGTTGTAGTAATCTGATGACGCATTTCTGCAGTCAGTACGTATTTTATAAGCTCTGTTACAGATCAAAGCGAATCTTTTGAGCTCCGAAAAAGCGATTCATATATACGAGCCGAGCGTGCGGTCGGAAAAGTTATTTTAAAGCATTTGTAGCTCGGCGCTGCAACTTTGATGGGAGACGATCGGAAAACGATCCGAATTGTCCAATCGCTTCAAGCAGCTTCGTTTGTATCTATCACAATCAAACTCCACAGATTCTTTATATAAATCATGTCGAGGCTAATATGTTCCCAACAAATGGTTCCTTCTTTGAAATATTGACGTAACTCTCTAGAGCGATTAAAAAGACAAAACTTTTTCAATCTAGATAAAAAAAAAATCAAGTTAAAAATGACAAAACGATGAACACACGTGAGATCAATACATATCATGTACCAATTAAAAATTTGCGTCCTATTATTCGGATTACACAAACGGGTTATTGAATGCTTTTACCGAAGCTTCGTTTACACATTGCGCATGCAATAGCGTTATCGGCGTAAACATGTTCTTGCCGACCTAAAAACAGATTACTATCAAACGAATCACTGCGGCAAAAACTACGAATGGTAGATTTTATCAAAGGACGAAATATAACATAGAAAAAAAAGCTTTTAGTTTCATACGCTTGCGTTATAATTAAATCCCATTTATGATTGTGATCCCTAACAGGGTGAGAATAAAATATAGAATTGGTCAAGAAGACCAGTGATGATGTTAAAGTAGCAAACCTGATTGAAAGCGGCATTATCAATGGTTCGAACCGTTCGAATCTCGCCGGTGGAATAAACTCGAAATGAAATGACGTCGTGACACGTTTACGGGCTGATTGAATCTCGACGAGCCGAAGGAATATCTCGGTCGGCGACTTCTGTCGATTGGAGAGACACATGGATGGCGCCTTTATTACATCCGTGAAATCGAAACAGGAAATGCTCGTCGGAAGAAAATGCGAACGGAATTCCAATTCCATATTATTGAATATTATACTACAAAAATCTTGGCTATTTCGATTGTATTCCAAACGTATTATGTACAAAAAGTTGAATATAACTCAATAATTTATTTCAGAAAATTTCGTATATATTATTATAATCTATAATCTGATAAAATGAAATAAGATCTAATATTTGAATATCAAAATAAAAAATTCTATATTATGAAATATTCAGAAAATCTCAATCAAATGATAATTAAACGAATAAAATTAATAGATTATATATATATATATAAATGTGTGTGTGTGTGTGTGTGTGTGTGTGTGTACAT
>NW_017259300.1:2887251-2900337 GCF_001594045.1 Atta colombica
TTAAATTTTATTAAAAAATTATAACGAAAATAACCAGTAAAATCGATAATTTATTACGGCGTTGTCGATTTTAGTAAAATGGAAGTGAGCTACAAACAATTCCACGAAGTTAGATCGCACTCTCGAGCACAATACTCTACATTATAGGCAATATAACCAAAATTTTATTTAAAAAAATTTTTCAATGAACCTTATACTTTTTAAATTATAAAAATTCAAAACAATAACATTATCTTTCAATTAAAATATCACTATTCGGATTCCTCAAAATTCAAATCACAGTTAGCGTAAAGGCTATAAGAATCAGCGCGGTTAACATGCAAATTAAATTATAATTATTTAATTGTAAAAAAAAACTTTACTACAGCATAGGTAAATTCAATTTCGGCTCAAGTTCGAGCCATCATCAGCGTAAAACTCTCAAATAACAAATTATAATAATTTCGTTGTACCACAAAACAGTCGTATACATCAGAAAATTATATATAGAGAACAAATTGTCACAAATAAATTAAAAATTAAAAATTATCGTCAAACTTTGACTAGATGATAGTCAACTTAGACAAAAGTCAATTGTTGATTGTAATCTAATCAAAGTTTGACGATAATTTTTAATTTTTAATTTATTTATGATAATTCGTTCTCTATATATAATTTTCTTTTAACCATTGACGTGTGGGAAAAAAATGCACAATTCAATTAGTTGTTTGTCATCTGACTGTAATAATCGAAGCTATGATATACGCAATCTTTTCCATCGAGATTAACAACTGATTGAGAATATTAAGGATAAATCTCGTTCCTCTTATAATTGTTGCCAGAATAAGAAACATGATGTAACAATATGACTGATTTTGTGGTACACGAAATTATTATAAATTGTATTCTTTATAATTTGTTATTTGAGAGTTTTACGCTGAGGATGGCTCAAACTTGAGCCGAAACGTACGAAATTGAATTTACCTATGTGTTGTAGTAAAATTTTTTTTTACAATTAAATAATTATAATTTAATTTACGCACCGTTAACCGTGCTGACTCCTATAACCTTTATATTAATTGTGATTTTTATATTATCTTTCACTTTAATTTCACGAAAAAGAAAAATTATGTAAAAAAAAAATAATATGCTGCATTCTGATGCGCTCGGATCTTATTCATTATTCTGTCGTACTACGCTTTTAATTATCAAGAAATTAATAAAGGTGGACATAATTATAAAGGCGGAAAAATAGATTAAGAAAGCGAGAAGATTTAATAGACTTTGACGAGCAAATTTACCGTCGCTGCAGTTGCAATTTTATAGTTCCCTTCTAATAAATTACTGGTTCATGAAAGGATGAACAGTGATTAGCAAACTTTTCACACGGTATATGTGAACGGTTTATAACAACAAAACTATTTTTTTCCCCAAAACTGGGTCGAATTATTATGCTCACGATGAATTATTGTTCATAACATTAACACATTGAATCAATTTCCATAATGAAAAATGATAATCCGAATAAGATAATCAGCGACGCGGAGTTGATTAATGACATACATGCGTTCAACCAATTATGTTATTATTCCCAGACTAGTGATCGAGGCTCATCATAATTGACGGAAGTGAAAGTCGGGAAATGAGAATTCCGGATATGATGCAGCAGTTTTATATTGACGTCGTGAAGATTCATCTTTACGCTCTCTTACTAAAGATACGAGAAATCTCAACATGTCTATATAACAATAATTTAATCAATTCGTAACTAATCCCTAATTGAAGGCCACATAAGTTATGTATTAGAACAGAAATGGGAAATCTCAGAATCATGAAAAATAAGATAGATTAGCCTATATTCGCTCATGGGATGGATCAAATTAAAATTGCATTATCAAGAAGCCACTCTAAAGGCGCTAGTGTGGTGTGGGGATAAAATTACACTTATTTCTACTATAAAAGAGAATTATAGTATAGCGTTCGTTACTTCGAGCTATAAAACGAGCGTCTCTTTAGTTCCTTTTTAAGAAGGATTCTTCATTACGATTGACGAGATCAGGTTCCAGAACGGACGCGAATACTTCGAGTTATCCCAGATACGCGACAGAAATGTCGGTGATAATAATAGAAATGCCTATAGAAAAAGATGCTCGGATATTGTGCGATTTTATTCATCTTCAGGTCAGTTGTTATATTAAATTTTTGTCGTTAATTAATTTTTTGTCGATGCGATATGATGAGTATAGATAAAATTATTGTTTAATAATATTTAAAATTATATTGATTTAATAATAAAATAAAGAAAAAACTAATACGCACTATCAAGGCTAGATCTTGATGTCTAACAATATTTTTTATAATTTTCGCTATAAGAGTTCTTTATAAATTTTTAAGATGAATAATATCATTATCAAATTGATGATTTAATTGTAGTATTATTATTTCAATTTCAATTTATAATTGCGTTTTAAGTCAACAGTAAGCGGTATAATTTATAATTGAAAGATGTATTTAGAATTTATATAAAAAAAATATTATTAAAAAGACTCAAACTTCGATGATATTGTCTTTCTTTATAATTATTTGATTTAACTTATTTGATTTATTCATATAATGTATTAACTTATTCTTATTTACATCAATTTGTTTATTTGTTACTAAAGATTATTGAAAAATAATAATATCTAATGTTTTTCGAAATTCTATCGATTTACATTTCATAATGTATTATATGAGTAATAAAATTATCATCCATATAAAGTTTCAAAATAGTTTAAGCAGTTGCAGCAAATTTAATTGAAAAGCGAAAGGAAAGTTATTTGGGAAACAATCGTGTTTGCTCTCGTTGCATAACGTGAAAAGTGCTTAGAAAGATCATTTAATTTGTTACAGACGAGCAGGGTAGATTACTCTAATTCAAAGCGGGTTGACCCACGCTACTTCGCAAAGCTCTTGGATCCTACAGATCATTAAGTGAGCACAAAAGCCTAAAGATGGAGGAAGAGTAATCGTGTGAAGAAAGGTGTAACTTCGATCCTCGAAGAAAGAAGGATCTCGAAGAAGAGAGGGATAGATAAAAGAACGAAGAAGGAAAGAAGGAAGAACCTGGGAGGTAACAAATCGTAATGTGACAAACTACTACAGTGCAATCTAATAATTAAGAAATTTCCATTAAGGAGAGATTACAGAGAAAATGAAAGATTTTGGCGGTATCTTAATTGCGTCATTTATTGCGCGACCTCTTTTGCTTACAGTAGTAACCTTTTGCAGTATTCAACTTTTCAGATAGAGAAGCAAAATCTTGATAACTTAAGATATTATTTGTTACTCCATTATGAGGTTATAATTAATTTTGATTTTAAAAAATATTACAACAGATATTAAACTTCCAGCAAAGTACAATATTTTCCATAATTGAAAAGTACTTTCTGTTTAACATCATATATTTTTTAATATTAAATTATCTTTATATATTATTATAATTTAAAGACGTGTAATAAAGAAATTCAAACAAATAAAATTTTATCAATCTCCGCGGTCGTTTAAGTCTAAATAATATATATTCATAAGCAATAAATATAATTCGCATTTGTGGCATCGAGTAGCTGCCGCTCGTTGCGATCGACTCGCAATGTGTAGATCCGGATTCAATCCAACTTGCGCCCGCATAAACGATTTTTCGCATTTAAGAAGAACGAAAATGATCATCTAGTAATTAAGAGATTTTTGATCACCAGTGCCATTCGGATCTGGCGTTAAACTGTAGATATATATTTATTATTAGGATACATGTACATTCGCTAATACGCAAGTGTGACAAGTATGGTGTTGTAATGCCAAATTCCTTCCTTCTAAAGACTATAATAGAAAAGATTGGAAGAGCCATGCTTACTAAACAAAATTAAAGTAGAAGTAAATCCGTAGATGTTTCGACTCTAAAGCTGAGTTTCCTTCAATGAGATAATTAGCGTTAAACATAATTGTCACTAACTATCGCACTAAAAAAAGACTCAAATCCAAAGTCAAAACTTCCGCGGATTACATTTTATTTTAATTTCTTTGTATATATAAGATACATCCTAATTGCATGCGAAATGTATTTTATCGTTTACGAATATTTAATAGAGGCAATTTTAATTTGTATTGAATTTATTCTTTATTTACAAATATTACTATTTTATTTTAATTGGACAAAGAAATTACTGCAAAGTTAGATTGCTGCATCATTAAATTTTAACGTTAAGGATAAACAAGCATAAAGTTTTACTTAAGTTCTAATGGATCATAATGAGAAGACAAAACTATCTACTTCGAGAGAATTAACTCCATTAATTGGTTTATCCCAGTCTCTTATAGCAATGTATCCGCCTATTTCCTCGCGTTCCATTGACTATCTTCGTTGAATTGGACGAAAGCTAATTCCGGCACCAGATGTGTCTGGGGAAATGCGATTAAAGACTACAGTCTATCCTGTGCGCAAACGAGTTTTGCATCCGACAATATGCTAGCTAACATCGTACATACATAGAAAATAATGATGAGATTTAGTTCTTCTTTTCGAGCTGGTTAATAAATATAAACGTAAAAGTTTATCTTCATCGTAACAAAAAAATTCCTTAATTTCGCAAGTGTTACGATCATGTCTCTCTGACTGTAATTTCTATCGTTAAAAATAGGATAGTTGATTAACATTATAGTATTTCACATAGAAAACCGATAATCAAAGTTATCGATATCGCCGCGAGCCGAATCTGTGATCAAGGAGAAGTGTTTCAAGGCGAATAATCAAAAAGTAATTTTGCCTTGAATAAAATTAATTTATACTTGCTTCATTGATTACACGATATGTAACCAATGAAGCAAATATAAAGCCAAGTAAAATAAATTGTGACAGTTATAAATTGTGGCAGTGTTAATCGTATGGATTGAAAAAAGTGCTCTCACTTAATGCGCTGTAATTACAAAGTCGCTGTTGATTTTAATCGCCTGAGGCGGAACAATTAAATGACATTAACGAGGCGACAAGCGCTTCCTCTGAGCGTGACAGCGCTCACGGCAACTCGGTCAGTTGGAAATGACGATGCTAATATATATTCGCAAAACGCCTAGTATAGCAATTGTGGATGAAAGTATGCGGTAGTCGTACTGCAGGAAATACGTTACCGCTAAAAGTTATGCAGCGATACAGAGGCATCCCGGAAGCACATACGCCATGGCACATAATATTATAATAATGGGATCTGAAGTTTGGAATGGGATCTAACACGTCAAAAAATTCCTGGAATTCAAAATATTCCACATGTTCGCGCGAACAGTTTGTAAACGGAAATCAGAGTGGATTGACGAACTTTAATTAATATCAACAATGACATCTTCTAATCGCCTGCCATAATTCCCGACCGCAAAAAAAGGATGATGCAAATTAGAATGAGTTTAGACTTTTTGCAATTAACCTAACACTACGGAATATTAATAATAAAATAATCATTTTATATATATAGTAATCTTTAATAAAATGTTAGCTTTAATACTAAAACCGTCGAGGATGCCATTTTGACTCTGCATTTCAATTTTTTTTTATGTATTAGATATACAGAATATTAAAAAATTATGTAAATATAATACAAATAATTCTAACACAAATAATACCAAAATAACTTTTCTAATAAAAAGCAAGCATAGGAAATTACCCAATTGATACTTTTGACAATTCTAGCGGAATTCTAGCGGAATTGGTGATTTTAATGATTGATTGAATGAAATTTCACTCAGAGAAATGTTTTGATGTACGATAAACAGTACAATTCTCTTTATATTTCCACGTGAAAATTTCTGATATTTAATTTAAATTCTGTAAAAGAAGAAATGTCAAATGTAAAAGAAGGCTTAGAAAAGATCGGAAAAGTGGAAGGTAAAGGTTAAAAGGGTGATTTGTTTTATACATCAACGTGTTGAGGCTGCAATTTGACTGGAATGGACAGCACAATGGAATATGTAGCCGAGTTACGGTGGTAAGATAGTTCCCGCGTACTTGTATCCGCAATTGACAAGCTTCTACGTTGTGGTTTGATATAACACAAAGGATAACAAGGATCTGTTAAATTGTGACTGCGGAGTTCAGGAAACGATTGGTGAAACTCTTGTAACAATCGCCCAAACAAATCAAAATCTAAAATGTCGATTTTAGTGGAGCGACTTAAACATCGCTATAACGTTATTAAAACGAAATTTAATAAATTACGTAATAATTACGATGCGCTCATCGATAAGCAATTATTTCGATAATCGCATTAATTCGACGACCTACAAATTTTGATTAAAGCGGTTCGTATTGCCATATTTAATTAGTAATAATCAATCCACATGTGTGTGTAATGTCAAGAATTCATAATCGATAAAATAATTTTTTAAATTAAATTAATAATAAGCAGCCTTTGAAATGTACGGAAATTAATATTGTATCTATTTTATTATTATTAGTCTTAAAATGAAAACTATTTCCCATACAAGTAAACGATTAATGATATTTCTATCTCGCGGAGAAATATAAGCTAACAAAGATATTCATGTATAGCCAGATAAGCATAAGTTTAACAGTGTGCATGTTGCGGGCACTTAAGTGTCTACATATTGAACAGCTCGTTGACCCGAGCATCAGCGGTTCACAAAGGCTAACTGAAAACCTTTCATGGCACTTCGATTGGCACAGTTTACGGCTAATGATGAAACTAGGGTAGGAAAGTGACCGCGAAACTTTAGGCACTGCGCGAAGGATGCCATATTCATCTTATTTTACATTTGACGTCAATAGTGCTATTTTGGCGAAGCACAGTTCATTATTTTTGATGACAACTCTTCACTGAAACAACTCTTTACCGGAAAAAGGATCTGATTGCATTAATTGGAATTCTGATTGAAAATAGTCAAATCAGTATTTTCTGATTGAATTTATTATAATTCCAATTAAGATAACTAGAATTCTAATTGATACGATCAGAATATTTTGGTTCATTCATTTTCAATATATTTTTCTCATATATTTTTCTCAATACATCATCATCACAGAAGATAAACAAATATTTTATTTGAAAATAAGAAATATAAAATAATGGCGGATTTTATTCTTACAATTTTCATTACGCTTAAGTTACGATTATAAATATATATGAAAAGTAATGAATATTTAAGAGTATTAGGAAAATTGTATAATGCAATGTTGCCTTTAAAATTTCCACGAGATTGAATATCTTCTAAATTTCATTATTTCTCTACGAAGGAAGCAATACACCGAACACGGAAGAGAGATTTGCAAATTGTAAAGCTAGATAAATTTGTTATTACAAATGCTCTTTCCATCTAACCGAATTAGTACTCTCTGTTAATCGAAATTGAGCCTGATTTGGTCTTTCGTTTTACGTTTGTTTCACCGCGTAACAACGTCAGACTAATTTAATTTCAGTAGACTGAAGATATAGTTAAGGTTCACTACAATTTCCTACGTAGTTAGAACACATTTCCTATAGCCTGGAAGGAAAATTCTGGGAGAGGCACTGCGAACTTAGGATTTATCAGGATATGTTTAATATTATACAGCTTCATATGATATGCTACTGATGATTTTACTTGCTTGATATAATATGCAGATAATTATATTATTATGAGAGATATCTTCGCATTATCAAGAATATTTCAACAAGCATTCCTATCCTATACATGATATAAGATGAATCCTTTCGTCGAACGGATTCGTCTTGCGGAAGGAAATTATTTTCTCCACAAAATATCAAATTAATTGTTATGCGTATAAAGATAGAAGTATATATTGTATATACTATAAATAAATATATACATACATAGAAAAAATATCGTATGAATAGTGTAAGCACTTTCAACGAAAATTTAGTAAATCGGAATTTACTAAAATTAAAATCGAGAAATAGTTAAATAGCCATTTTTAGAATTATTAATATGATTAGCAATACAATAAATTAATATCATATAAATCGTATTAGAAATTTTTGTCGTGCAAAATAATGTACAATAGATACATATTATTGTAACATAAATTAATATACCAAATAATAAATTTAAATGAAATAAATAAAGTGTTAAAATATAAAGTTCAATATACAAAAAATATAACTTAATAATAATCAAATAATAACAAATTAAGTTTGATCGGTCGTACTAAATAATCTTTTTACAAAAATTGTTAATTAATAAAACAATATAATTAATATTCTAAATGTAGTCAACAGTTTTAAAGATCATGATATCACAAAACGTTTTCAAGCTATCAAAAAGTTCTATCATTCTCAATGCGCATAACAGTTTTTCTTTTAATAAAACTTCTTATGATTTCATGAGAGACATTACATCATATCATTTTTTAAAAAATTCAATATTTGAACAGTATTTATATCAAAATAATATTTGATAAATGGGAAATAAGATACGACTCGTGCACGATAAAACCCGCATAGAATAGAAAAAAATATTAGGTGTGGGAAAAAATTCGTGGCGTTTTTTTAATGCGTTTTTTTAATCTAATGGAAAAAACGCCACGAATTTTTTCCCATACCTAATATTAAAATACATCAATCACGAAATTATAAGTTTTATTAAAAGAAAAACTATTATCTTGAAAACGATATCTTGATAGGTCAAAAACGTTTTATATTGTGATCTGTGAAGTATTTAACTATGCTTAGAATATTAATTATATTGTTTTATTAATTAACAATTTTTGTAAAAAGATTATTTGGCACAACCACCGAGCTTGGTTCATTAGATGATCACTGTTAAAATAAAATAAACCTCTTGTTACGTTATGAAAATATATTTCGTAATTCGGCATCTCAGTTAACTTGACTTAATTAGTTTCTGCAATTGATCCCTAATGTTGTCAAGAGCGCAGGTGATTATCTCCGATTGTTGAATCAGCTTCGATGTACTTCCCACAAGATTCCAGTACAAAGCTTGATTGGTAATTAGCAATTACTATGCAAATACAAGTGCAGCAAGAGACAGTGAGAACGCAGATGTATATTTGCTCAGAGATATTTATCATGATTATTCATGCACAATACGTGTATAGAATATTTTTTCGAGCATTATGTGTTGTAATTCCAACACGATAAAGGGATAGATAAATTTCTTCGAAAAGCGAAACTTGGAATAGATAGAAATATATTGAAATATATAATCGAATACGAAGTACTAAAATTTGCTTCTCTTGTTAAATGAAAATATCATTTTCATTCAATAAGTTTTTTTTCAGTACTATATAAAAATATTGTATTAACGTTCTAACTATTATTATACTTTCGATTTATATAGGAATAAAAGGTTACACTACACTAACTAAACAAAAAGTATTCATTATCCACTATCCTGAGGTCAACTGTGTAAAGAGCACATTCGCGTCTCTTATAAAAACTTATAAAAACTTTCTTATAACACATTATAACTTTAATGGTAATTAAAGTTGTTAATAAAATAATTCGAAAAGTTGAACATTTTAATATTATCGGAATCTAATCGAATTCAGTTTGATATTTAAATTCCATATTTGATTGATACATTTACATATATATAATATTCAGATATATTTAATATTTAAACATATTACTTTTCGTTTTCCTGTTTTTCTTCTTAATTTGATTCTCAAAATCACATAATCTAGAAGAATCTGTTCACAATTTATTTTTAAAAAATTTTCTTGAAACAATTTTCTTCGAGCTTATTAAATATCAAAATTTATGATATTTATTTAATTCTAAAATCAATGAGAAAACTACAATTTTATTCGAATCGCATTTTGTGAGTTCCACGTACATATCTTGAATTAATCTTTTCCAATATGCAACAGGCGCGGCTGGCAAACGCGATCGAATGCAAAGCGGAAGTAGGCTTGCGTGCAATCGCCGTGCAAATGGGTGTACAGCTATCAAATGAAGCATTACATTTGACCACGGTCTATTGGCGGTCATGGCGGGAATTTGTCCGGAATCCAACGTCAGCACACAGATCCGCACAATTATTTCAACAATACCACTGTCTGCTGGAGAATTTTGCAACGTAAGTGGTCCAAGTTGCATGAGCTTTTATTGATTGTTCCTGTGAGACGAACTATTATACGTAAACAGAGAACTACGTTTCGGCTGACGGGCAGTTTACACGTGGACTAGGAAAGTGCAAATTGCTTGTCTTTGATAAAACATACTTACAGTTGATCAATAAAAATACACCAAAAGTTATTCTAAAGACATTTTTATGCAATGTGTTAGGTGCGATCTTTTTTATACGATATAAATAAAAATTATAGAAAATGAATAATTATTTACGATTAGTTATAGTTTCAAATTATGAAAAAAATAATTTGGAAGAAAAAGTCTTAAAAAAGTGATAAGGTAAATATATTAGTTAGTAAATATGATCCAATTACTCATATTGGATGAAATGAAAATTTTCTTAAAAACTTAATTAAAAATTTTAAGTTTTTAATAATGTATGATTCTAAATAAATTTGTTGTTTATAAAAATGTAACAGAATAAATTTATTTAGAGTCATATCGTTAAAAGTTAAATATTTAACATTTTTTTCCATTAATTAAGTCATGTTCACTGGTACCTTATATATTCTATTAATTCTGAGAATCTAGTGTCATTTCTTATACAGTGAGAATTTTCATACAGAGATTCTCGTATAAACGAGAAATTAGCTTTTAAAATCAGGCATACATGTGAAGTTCATGTTAGAAAATGTATTTATTGTATAAATTGCTAATTAATATTTATTTTCTTTATTTACAAATAAAACTTTTTTTATAACAAATTTCCTTATACGAATATTTTTTGAGCATTCAAACTTTAAACAATACAATTTTTAATTTTCGCTTATTTTTCAGATAATATATTTTGTATAATTAAACATATCTTTTTGATATATATATAATTTGAAGAAACATATAGTCTATTTTATTCTTTATGAATAAATTGTTAATTATCCAACAAGAAATGATCGTCAATTAAATGTCAATTAAATGAATCGACGTCAAATTGATGTTGAAATCATCGTACTTATATCGATTCGTCAATTCAATGATTCGCTGGATAATATTTACTTTTTAAAAATAAAGTTTTTTTAAAAAATATTTTTTCTGTACAAATACTTTTTGCACTCACTGCGTATTCGTTGCCGAACTGTTGATCAATTTTATTCATGACAGGAATGATGAAAAGATCTTCAGAAGAGAATTGCAGATCCATTTATTATTTTCGCGAAGATATCGCGTGCCTCGCGAATCTCCGTGCTACGCATTAACATTTCTTGTCAGAAAGAAACGCGATGGTCGGAGAATAGCCGGTAAGCTTGTATCATACTGTAAAGAACGGCTCCATGGGTCTTAAGCGCTCTCGGTACACCTACACTTCGAGTACATCCATTACTAGCCTCCCATTGAAACTTGCGTGCTATACGAAATTTAGGAGAGTGTACAAACTTCCCCTTTCTGATGGCGAAACATTCTAGCGCAGATATCGATGTCGTATATGGGCCGATCGATTATTTTCAGGGCACGGTAATGTATGGAAAGTGGCAGTGCCATTCTCTCGTGCAAGGAAGAGGCCTCTGGAAAATATCCCTTCGATCTAAATTCGTTTAGAACAATTCCCGGGAAATGTTGAAAAAAACGAAGTCGCGAATGGAAGAGTACGTTCCACCTCCTCAGAAACCGAATCTCTCGAGGGATCGGCCGCGAGCGACGGTCGGAATTTCTTGAGAGATGGAAGACTTCCGCGCGCGCATACTGCAAGATCGTGATCACTAATTACATTGTTACACGTTAGCGATGGTTAAACAAAGCTACCTAACGAGATACGAGATATATATTCAGAGATTTCCGCCGTGTTTCAAGATTAAAGCGCGCCGATAATCTGTAAAACATATACAAACATGTCGGGAAAATTTCGTTCATCTAAAAAAATTCTCGTTTCACCAATACGATTAAAACGATTTTCGCGATATATTTTATAGAAAATATAATGTAAGTTATAAAGATCAAATATCGCAAGTTGTTGTTCGATTTATATCTTATCTTCGATAAGATATAAATTTTATCTTTTCATCTTATCTTATCTTTTCAACTTATTTAAACTAAACTAATATATAATATATAATAAACTTCATATGTTGTAGCTTTGGTGAAACTGTAATTTTCTCGCGATGCTATTATTAAGAGTGCGTTCTCCCGAAGGAGTCGAATATTTGGACTTCGCGTGATATCTTAAAAGCATTGTTGGAAGAAAAGGTGGAAAAGTAAAGTTTTTTCCAATCCAAATCCGATTTATATCATAGATCCGATTGGATTTAGTGTACGAGAGCACTCGGAAAATCCTACAAAATTTGAAGAGAAATTTCACTTCGTCAAATAAGAGTATTTTAAAGGTCCTAAGAGACTCGAGATTTCTTCAACATTTCCATAAACTACATTCGGATTCCACACCTCAATATCATGTATCATTTTATCTTTGTTGTTCTGTAACTGAAAGTTAAAGTAAAGATAAAATGATATATAGGATAGGAAATCTAGGATAGGAAATCCGAATGTAGTCTAAAGCTCTATTAGACTATGGGTTGATGATTACGATTGATGGATGCCCAGTTTTATTTCAGCTAATCACAATGCAGCGAATCGTGATTGACTGAAATAGAATCATGCAACTGTCAATCATAATCGTAAACTCGTAGTCTAATGCGTTATTAAGGGCACATATCTCGTTAGTTCATTCGAAATCGCATAGCTGCTTTAACTTTGAACGAGCTCTAATTTTCGTAAATATTGTTCTTTGAGTTATACCAGCCAATGATTAATAATAAATAAATCTAAATTTCGTAGATGATGATAATAAATAAACTAAAGGAATTTTAAACATAGAAAAATACTACAGATAATATAATATTAGTTCTGACTAATTTTCCATTATAAATACAAAAATTCGAAAAAATTCGAAAATATATGTAGCATAAATAAATATAAAGAGATTGTTTACATATTTACAGCAACATTCTGAATCTTATATCTCATTGAAATATATTTATATATA
>NW_017259300.1:2900437-2906136 GCF_001594045.1 Atta colombica
ATAGGAGAGAGTGGGCATGAAAGAGCCATTTTTTTTCAAAATATGAAAAAAAAATTTAATCTGATGTTAAACAAATATAATTGCTTTCTTACTTAATTTTCATTTATCTATAAGATCTATTTAACAGAAAAAAAATATTTAGTCATTAATAAATTTAATCACACATTTTTTATAAATAAGAAATTCAACTCTTTCAAAATGTAATTTTGAAAGAGCCAAGTATTAATTATATAAATAAGTTTTAATACAAATAAAATCAAAATGTCATTCTTTAACAAATATTATTTTTTTTTAGAAAATTGTTAAATGAAAAATATAATATTTCTAATTAAAAAAACATTTATTGCAAAAGAAATGAAAATTTCTCTTATTGCCATATGAAGTATGAGCCCAGTCAGAATATAATTTGCACTGATACTAATCAAAACTGCATTACTTACAAAATAATCTATTAAACATGATAGATGATTGAAAAGAGTGAAATATAGAAGTTGAGTCAATAAAATACTTCAGTATAACTTAATCTAGTAATAACATAACCTACGAACCGAAATGCTGTTTTATAAAACAGAAATACATGAAAATCTATTTACCTAGAAGAAATATGCACAAGGATACTTTTTGAAGAAGGAGACTGCATCTGAAGACAATCTTGTACAGAAATGTGCTGACAGGATCATTATATTGATGCTACGCGACGATGTATTGACATTGAGCGAACGAAAATGGACTGATCATCAGATATATTTCAAAAAAGTACTGACGTATCAAAAATACTTGAATTGTACTAAAAAAGTAAAAAATCAATTGTACTGAAAAGAACATCCCTGGGTATGCAATGAAGAAGTCAGGCAAAACAGTAGTAGAACTGGTTTTTTCATAGCTCTCAATACTTCGGCTCTTTCGTAACATTATGTGTAAAAAATATAATCAGAGAATATCTGATAAATTAAAATAAACAAAGAATTTGTAACATTCTTAGTTACGTTAATGTATATATTCAATTAAAAAAAAGTATTCAATTAAAAAATTTAACTATCCAATAATGCTATCCACTTTTTCTAAAGTTAATCACAAATAAATAAAAAAGATTTGGAAATTTAACTCGAGAAACGTACTTTTTGTAACAATAATTTTGCATCTCTCATTACGACAAAGCCATTTTGACGATGACTGTCAAATGTTTATGGACGATAGTTTTAATTTAATTGTTATCAAATTAAAATATTTTTAAATTTTTGGCAATATTTAATTTGTTGAAATATGAAACAATTCTTTTAATATGTATGTTGTTCATCGTGTACAGTTTTCTAATTAGTGTTTTATGAAAAACATTATCGATCGGAAATATTTGTTATGATTCAACGAAATTTATTTTTCGAATTAAGATAACTCCGTAGAGACAGCTTTTCAAACTTTTCTTGGAAATGTCAGTCCAAGCGTATCTCTATTGAGTTCACAATACGAGAAACTTTCACAGTAAAATGAGAGCTTGAAAGACGTGGCTGTCATCTCCTCATGGGAATACACATTTACTACATCTGTTTTTACGAAACAGATCGACGATGTAAGCGAGACTTGCCGAGAACTTACGGCATCTCCTCGAGGGACAGGAAAATTTGTCCGATGAAAATTCGGTCGAGATAATCTCCGGTGTGCCAGTGAATATCAAGGAGGGAATTCCACTCATGAAAAGGAGAATTTCGCGGACGTCCAGTCGCTACGCGTCTCCAAAGTTCCTCAGTGGAAGATCCGAAACTCCGACAATAGCAAACTGCAGAAATGTTTCATACAGAGATTAAACTTCCCTTCCGGCTCGTATCGCAACGTTAAACTCCCTTTCGAACTCGAGAGAATCGAATAGTCGCGGACATGTAACTTTCTTCCACAAACTACGATAGTTGAGCAACTGTAACTATATATGAAACTATCCACTTTTGATTGCATTGTGAAAAGAAACTCTTCCTTATTTCGTGCGAAGACGCTGATGATACTCTCTACGTGGGACTGCGTGGTTGGAAAAGTTTTTAATGCACTTTAATCTCACAAAAGAAAGCCACACTTAGGACATTCATTCGCTGTAACATCTAGGATGAGTAAAAAGATCACACTGACCGCTGAGTACTTTTTAATTAGTATTATACTTAGCACTTTTTAACAAGTTCGTATTTGCATAAAACTTGATATTAATGATGCAAATTATAAGATCGTAATCTCGTGACTCTTTACATTATTTCACGTCTCTCTATTTTCTATTTTTTCTCATACTCATTGAGTAGATGACTATTTTTGTAAACAGTAAAACTTTGTTTTCTAACTTTCTATGTGCATTAATATAAATTGCTATCATTTCTTTACAATTTTTTCATTATAAATTCCTATTATTTCCTTACAAATTTCTCATTTTGTGTTCGCTAGGATGTATATTTAGTGGCTACAAGTTCAATTTTCAAACTGGTGTTTTCTGAATAATGAGATACCTGGCAAGATATGCATATCAAACGTAATATATGACGTTATGATGTTTTGTGGACCGTCAAATACAAACAAAAACACTTAGTTTCTAGTATCTCACAGAAGTTTTAATGAGCAATTTATTGGATACAAAGGAAACATATATATATTAATTTGTTTACAACAATATGACATCAAAGGATCCAGTCAATAAATATTTTTTTCAATTTTTAGACATTGTTACAATATTTAATAAACAATTAATTTTTACTTATTAATTAACTTGAATTTATCTATAGTTGTATCACATAACAAACATTCATGGTTTGTATTTTTCGATATCACAGTTCTTTATATCTATATTTTACAGATAATTTTCGCATTTGAAATGAGCTTCGTATTTCATTGCACGCGAAACATTAAATGCACGCAAGATATTCTGCTCCTAACGACGCGTTTAGAGAAAATATCACGAGATAGAAAGCATTTTAAAGACATTTCTCTAATTGCTTCTAATGGACTGACATTACAGAATAATTTCCACCACTGAGAAATGATAAGCATTTTTATCTCTGTACGATTTGAAAATTATTTCAAAAATTTCGAATCGCAAACTGAACAGAACTATGAATCCCGAATCTATTTCATCGAGGTGGCTTACAAATTAATAAACAATGATCAAACTATATAGTGAGTAAAGTTTTAATAGAAAATTGAAAAATTTCGTTCGTGATTGTTTCCGGATATAGAATTTTAAATATTTAATTCCACTCTCAAAAGCACGAATAGTACGTGCAGCGACGTTCAATCTGTCGTTCACTACTCTCATATCGCTGTTCTTCCAAAAGTTTGGTCATTGAGTGAATTAATCGCGTCGATTTCCAAATCCGCGATCGTGTCCAAGTCTTTCTCAAACAATTAGGGATTCCAAGTGAGTACCGACTGTTTAAAGATTCTTCTTAAACTTCGTGCCGGTAATTTTTACGAATCGTCATGCCCGCAAACTCGGCGATCCCGACGTATTTCGTGACGAAGAACTTAGCGTCTCTCTTTTAACCGTTTCTTCCACAAAATTAGCTTTCTACCACTCTGGAATTATGCGATGTTTCCTCTTTCCTCGCGTATTCATCCCTTTTCATAGGAAAAGACGAAATTTATGCTATGATTTATTTATTCTATTATTTATTCTATGATTTTACTACTTGCATACAATGCACAATTCTATCGATATAATCTCTTATAGAGATCATTTCAATAATCCCTATAATTTCAAATTTTTTAGTGTTTATGATTATATATACACAATTTTTTTTATTTGGAGATTAGATATTCTTATGTATTTTGACGTTCGGAAACCAAATCCAATGTTACAATTTTTTTCAAATCAATAAAAAATAACTCGATTTTCAAGTATTTTTAGGACCATTTATGGTCAAACTTTTAATATGCAAACTGAGAGCAAAAAAAGAAAATAAATTCAATAATATTATTGAATTTAGCTAGCTTATAAAATTAATATGCAAGTCGATAAGTTAAAAATATTGGAAATCGAGCTATTTTCCGTTAATAAAAAAAATGTAATATGATTGAGCAATGATTTGGACATCGGGTTCGATTTCAGAACATTAAAATTCATAAGAATATCATGGTCTAATCTCCGGATCAAACATTAAATTTTATTTTGTGTGCTTATCTGTATTATGATAGTTCTGATTTATTGCTTTTGTAAAATATAGAAAATAATAATCGTTGTGAGCGTTAACTCTTTGCGATCTTTTTTAAGTTATTTCTCATAAATGAGCAAAAATCAAATATTTTGTCTTTAATTCAATCTAATCAGTGGATACATATTATGAATCATAACATTTTTATTATTTAAAAGAACTTATAGAAATTAAGGTTTCAAAAATTTACTGATCGATAATCATGCTGATTCGAATAAATTATGCAAAACTTTCGCAAAGCTATCTGCCGAGTCCAATTTTGACAAAGGCTGCAAAGAGTTAGTAAGTTTAATACTAATTTTAATACTATATCACTCTCTTACCTAAAAAATAACACAACTTAAAAAACATTATTTTCGAGTTATCATGATTTAGGTAATCATCAAAATCATAAAAAATAAACTAATTTAATTTCATAAGAGATCAAAATCGTTCACAATTGATAAGGATAGCTTTTTAAGATAGAACAAAAATGAGAAAAATGACATTTAATCATATTGAGAACATATTCTTTTTGATAAATTATTTGATTAATCAAATAATTTTATGTTATGTTATGTTAAAAAATAGTTTTTCCTTTTTATCGAGAAACTTAATTTTTTAAATTGTGCTACTTTTAAAGTAAAGGAGCGATATATCGACATCATAAAGTTTCTGTTTTAGAGTCAAATTATATAGCTACGTGTCTGAAAGTTTCTAGACTTTTAGAAAGCCTTAATCAAATATTGCGACTTTCAATACTGATATAAAAAAACACTTTAAGATCTGATATAAACAAATTTTTAAATTAAATAATTTTAATTTGTAAATTAAAATTATTTAAAAAACAGCATTAAATTCTTGATATTTTAGAAAATATTTAATCAGTTAAAAAATATATTGCAGTTTCTTTGAAAGATAATTTTCTTAAATATATGTACATAATAAAATCTTTTAAAATGAATTAATTCATGTAAGGTTTAGCGTAATAAATATAAATTATCGCCATTAAAAAAATTTTTCAAAACGTACACGTTTATAAAATATAAATGCATGTTTAAAAAAATTATATTATAAATAATTATATAATTATGCACGCAAAAGTATATTATAAAATAATTATGTATATGCGCGCTCGATGAATTTAAAAAAATTCAATTATAGTCTTTTATATTTTGTATGTAAATATCTCAATGTTAAAAATTTTATCAATTCTATAGTATATCCTATAGCGATTACAATTATGATAAAAACATGCAGATTATATTACAATATACAGATAAGCGATAATCAAAATTAAATATAATGAGAACAGGTATTTAACTTTCTTGAGACTAAAAGACATTTTCTGCCTTTTCTGTAAGCTCGGCCTACATTTCCTTCAGGCAATCATTAATAATCAATCTACTGGGAACGCGATAGAGAAATTAGCATTATCGTGACGATAATGACCAAAATATACGAGAACCTGTTGCAGCGATAGAAAAGCAGCTGTCTCTCTCTCTCTCTCTCTCTCTCTCTCTCTCTCTCTCTCTCTCTCTC
>NW_017259300.1:2906236-2907977 GCF_001594045.1 Atta colombica
CTCACTCAGTAACCCGCAATAATGATTCACAAAATTCTCCATAAAGTTCGGCGTCATGTGTCTCAGAAAAGTTTCGAAGTTTTGAAACTCACTTACGAATATTCGGAGGAATATTCGGAACGTTCGCAAAAATCAAACCGTCAAAATCTAATTTCAACTTCAATATGATTCATTCCTTTCAAATAAAAATTTTCATTCTATTCAATCGACGTTATTGTTCGCAATGCTTTTAATTACGACCTACTTCGCTAACGATGGGTTAATTTTTTGTCCATGTATCGTCAAATTTTATGAAGGTAATGCATATTTTTCATGTTGTATTTCACGAGACTCATCGAGCTGATAAAATTGAGCTTTATCATCCTCTACATCGACTCGGTTATGATTCTCGCACGATTACGCCTTCATGCCTTGTAAATTAAAATTTCCATCGTCGACGTTATCTTACAAGTTATTTTTATCCACGAACTATTTCACCGGTGAACGAATCGATTTTCTCGACAGACTCGGCATCAAATTTCACGATGTTAAAAACGGCAGTGTAATTTGCGGTTACAATTTGCGGGTCTCACGAAACTTGAGATGCAGCGGTATCCGTCACACTCTTGATACATAAAACCACGAAACAACTGATAGCACATAAAAAATTATTTTTTTCTCGGGCACAATTCTCGGTGTCGTCTTTTAATGACACCATTTTTTTTCAGCTTGGCGAAGAGGAATCTCGGTTTTCTTCATTCACTTTCGCTCTTAGAAATAACTTGATATATACCCTCGCGTTACGACACGAAACACGAAATTTTATCGCTCACATCACTGCGTGATACTCGCATAATTGCGTACTCGCACTCGGAAGCATTTTTCTATTAGTTTCCTAAAATCGGATTCTTGTAGATCGAGGTATCCGCGAGATGGGAAAACGGGGGAAAGGTGAAAGAAAAAGATTTAATCATGCTGTTTCGTGCTGAAATGAAATGAAGAACTAAGATAAAAAAAAAATCGCCGACACTCATCATGCACAGGGACTATCATTTGAGTGTATATTCACGATTCTCGGCGGTCGTCCTGTTAATGACGGGATGGTAGTGGTAGTGTCTGGGTACATCGTCGCTCACCTGGGGTAGAATCATGACGTGCGGCAGCTGGCGCGCCTCGCCGCGCACTGACTCTCCCGCACGCCCCCGAGAGCGAGCGACGCGTTCCCTACGGCGCGCGCCCTCAGCCGAATTCACCCCCGCCAACCCTCTCAGCATCCACCACTTCTTGTACAACTTACCCCACTCAACTAACGCCACTCTCTTTCTCCTTCCCTCTGAGAGAAAGAAAAGAAAAAATTCTTCTTCTAGGGATGAAGCGGCTACGAGATGTCGGACTAGACATACGGCGATCGCTTTCACTAAAGACAACTATAATTGCAGGTCTAGATATTAATGCGTTCAACTAAACGAAGAAAAGATTTGCTGACAAATAAATTCCACGGAATAAAACGAGAATATAAAGTAAATATACATAAAAAATATATACAGGTCGAATTGAAAATCTTCTTTTTATGACGTCAATTAAAAAGATATATTATATAGTTAGAAAATTTATGTCAAATTTAATATTTAATTACATATTTAATTATTTGTCTCAAACGAGCCATTCAAATTTTTGTGTCAATTTAATACAAAATAAATATATTATGAAATAACATGAACAGGTATTATATAAAAAATTGATACAATTTGTAAATAATATT
>NW_017259300.1:2908077-2914494 GCF_001594045.1 Atta colombica
TCGCTTATATTTATAAATTATTACTTTAACGGTAATTTAACGCTAAAAAATATTAAACATTGATTTAATAAAATGTTTAAATAATGTAATCAAATTAATACTTGAAGTTAAAAATCAATATAAAAATTGTAACAAAAATGGGTTTTAATACAATTACAATATATTTTTTATCCATTATTAGATTTAAATTTAGATTTTTCGAGACTTTGATCTCTGTAATCAATATATTTTATAAAGACTAAAACATTTTATCTTAATTTCCATTTGCATGGATGATAAATTGAAAATAATAGTACTTTTGCTTAAAAATGATTGCGTGTTTTACTTATAATATATATAAAATGCAAACAGTTCTTAAGTAAAGAGATAAGTTATGTCATTCTTATCGTGTTATATGAAGAATAGCCCACGTGACGAAAAAGCAGAGTAACAGCATGAAACGATAAAACGCATAATTTTGAATGCATTGCGCAATCCTGTGTTATACGCGTGTGAACGATCCATCATTTTTCATGAACGATTTTGACGTGGAAGCGGAGCGGCTGTAAAAAGAAGGAATGTCTGATAGATTCGACACATCAGAATTTTTAACTTGCTGTTCTTGTATCGAAAGATATGACATATTACGTACACATAAAACAGCTATAATTACGTTAAATTCGAGTATGTTAAAAGTTCGAATTCAGTGCTAGATTTCGAGAAGCTCGATAACATATTATCGAAACTATCCGGTAAACTTCATCGAAGTGCTGTCGTTCACAAAATGCATTTTAGAATGTGTGATATAAATCTACGTCTCTAAGGTAAATCGCCGATACGTCACACCGACCTTTCCTATGAAAAAGCGAGGATCACTGCGCGACATACGCGCCAATATAGACGGATAGACATTTTCCATCATGCAAAAAAAAATGATATATGTCTTTTATAGTTATGCAAACTAACAATGGGAATATATTATTGTCTTTCGCGGCAAATCTGTGTGAAAGACGAATGATTCTTACTCATTTATGAAATAAGACAATAATTCAGTTTAAGAGTGTCGCGACCGCGACATTTTTTTGTTCGATCAAAAATTTCCATTGCGAAAACATGTTTCAAAAGTATAACAAAAGAATGAACTGATTTTTATTCGCCTGTCACAAGAAAAAAATTCAGCTCTATGTCAAGTCATACACTATGAATAGATATCGGGAACATTTTCTCAACGAACAAACACCGACGATCGCAAGACATTGACCCAGAAACAGCAATGGCATATAAATCTATCATTCAAAATTTGCATTTCTGAATGTTGAAAACATTCTGTGCTATTTGATAACTGTTGATTAAAAGGAAAACATTTGGTATGACTATAATTGTTTAATAAAATAATTATAGGTAGTTTCATTTTTATTGTTAATACTGTTATAGTATTAATAATAATAATTATATATGTGTAGTTCTCAAGAATATATGAACTATAATTTTATAATCATTTTCGAGGACAACTTGCTAAATGTTGAACGAATAAAAATTTGCAAAATCGCGGCATTTTTTCGAAAATGAAAAATGCAGACAGTGAAGATTTCTCAATTAAGGCTATTATATCTATTAAAATATATAGAGTTATAAACGTCAATGTAATTAATTTAACACAAATATTACTTATATAGCAAAAGACAGGGTTTTATTCTTAATAAATATTAACAAAATGCCAAAAAGATTCTTTCTTTCTGATTACCATTGATTACCGCATGAAAAACAATCGTCAACAACAATTATCATAATAAAAAACAAGGCAAATAGCTAATAAAATGGGATTTGATAAGATACTGCGTCTTATTGAGTGATTAAGTGAGATAGATTGAGTGATTGAGTGAGATAAATTGAGTGATAGATGACGATAAATTAAGATTAAGGAAAATTATGAAAGTAACTGCCACAGATTCTAAAAATTCCGGATGTACATACATATAAGTCGTGACGCATATCGATCGTGATATTTCTTTGATGTCTCCACCCAAAGAACATGCATGTCTGAAAGATATCTTGAAATAGACATCTTTAAGCCCCTTCTAAAAGATATCTAAAAATTATTATAAAGTTTTGAAGCATGTATAGCTATTTACATTATTAAATGTAAATTTTATTATATAATATCGAATGAAATTTATGATATCACAATCTGCAGATAATACGTAACCTATAAAAATATTGGATGTTATAATATAATATTGAATTAATTTGGCACTCCAATATTTTGTGTTATTAAAGTGTTGTGCAACTATACAATTATGTGAAACGTATTGACGAGGGGAAGAATACAAGTTGGAAATACTTGATAAATTACTTGATAAATTGGTACAAGTATTTTATACCTTTTACCATACCAGTATTTTATAACTTTTCTAACGACGAAATTTATATCTGTTGTAACAGATAGTTCATTATCGAAGATATATAAGTATAATTAATATCGATTTTTCAGATAATTCCAGCTTCATATTTTTCCTTTTATGACGCGTTTTGTATCAATAATTTTATCTTTATTTTGTACACAAATGTCTGAAGCAAGACATTACGAATAATGTCTATAAGACGTCAAAAGAATAATATAAGACGTCGTAAATCAGAATATTTTAAAGTCATATAGAGATGTCTTTTTAATAGTGCAAAAAATGTCTCATAAATTTTTAAGATCATCTTTGTGATGTCTTATAAGACATCTCAATGTTTTCTAAGTACGCTCGAGAAGTATGCTTTCAGATTCTCGGAGAGGATGTCAATAGCAAAACTAATGCGCGGGATCAAGAATAAAATTAATCCGCTCGTTAACCCGCGAGATTCGATCGTTTTGCTCTGGGGATTCTAAATCTGTGGTTACATTTCCGTTACCATTCAATAAAATCTGTACACGTTGTTTCGTATACCGATTTATTGTTCTCAATAATCCCCTTCCAATACTCTCCATCCATTCTATTAAATTGTATTATGTCGCAAATCAAATGATTGGGACCAAGCAATCAAGAAAAATCGATATGCTAAACGAAGCTGTAACGCTTCAGCTGAAGTCGTCAAATATTCAACTCGCAATGTCGGGACTTGATAATCGCAAATAAGACACGATGTGTTATATTGATAAATGTTAGATATATTCGGTTATTGTATTTTAAATACCTGAAAAGAGTCGCATATATATTACGTATATTGCATAATGAATTTTTTCTTTTCCTAATATATTTTCAATTGAATATATGATCGAATACTGTAAAAGAAATCTTATAATAGCTCTTAAAATGTATTTTGTTGTACTTATTGTTAGTGTAATGTTTAGTAGATATTACCAAACATAATAATAATAATAATAATAATAACCATCTGATTGTAATTAAAAAAGTAGGATAATATTAAAAAAAATAAAATTAGCATTTAACTGATTTTGGTTTTATATTAACTTTTAAGTAGGTGGGGTAATCAAATACTCCACCTACAACTAACTATCTTTATAAGTTTATAATTTTTAATATGTATACATAGAGTTAAATTTACATTCTTACTATATTTATATTCTTATGAGATATTCTTATTTATTTTCTAATGAGAGGAATGTAAAAATAACTTCTGAGCATTACTTTTTATTTCCCTTTTCCAGGATTGTTAAGATAATTTGTGCATGAGATGTGCTGTGAGGTGAATTACCGACTTACTTAAACATTAATCAAACATTTGATTGAAATTAATTCACCAAAACTTTTTAGTAACTATCACTTATATTATTTTAATAAACATTACCAAACATAATAATAGTAATCGATAGTTTTTGATAATAATTAGAGAATTAACATAATATTTAAATAATTAAAAATAAAATCAGTATTTAATTTTAATCAGTAATTAATTTTAATTATGAATATTGTTACTGTTTTTTTCATGTGAATGCTTTTATCTCGAAGAACAGATCTTTCTAAGATAAACTCTTTCGAATATAAATAATTAATATTAAGCTGGAAACAAATGTTGAACACAGTGTTGTATGCCCTTCGATGGTTACATGTCTGATAAACACAAAGAAATACTATTCCGCGGCAGTTAACACAATTAAAAAATATCAACTCAGAATATGTAACGGAAAAAATCGACGACGAGAAAAAATTTCATCTATATGAATTCTCAATGAAATTTTTCAATCTTCGAGGACCTAGTGCGAGTGTTTTTCCGTGTTACACTTTTCCAAATCGTTCCGCGTCGCGTATCTTTCGTCTCGCCGATGAAATGCTCGCATTTTCCTTGAGTCTTGCCAAGTGTACGCGACGTTTCACATTTTAGCCGGGCAAAACACAGTCTTCGAAAGAAATGACGGCGGATGGCAGCTCAATATATTGTTTGATAACAATATACAATAGTTCGAAAAGCTATTTCTCTATTATCGATTGCAATAATAAAATAAAATAAACAAGAGAATATTAAAATAATATCTCTACATGATGTTTATCGTTAAATAAAAAGTTGTTACTTTGCAATAACTATTTTCTCTTACGTTCCAGTTCTAAAAAATTACAGAAACAAATATTTTCTAAATATTAAGATTTTTAAATAATTTTTTTTAAATTATTCAAGCACATAAATGATGAGAAGTCATGGTGATTTAAGCCATAAATAAATTATTATTCACTAATCATATATACTTAAATTTTTACAAGTAAGCTTTGTAAAAATATAGAACGTTTATGCTCAAAAACAATAAGAGAATTATAGCAAATATAGAAATTGTGCATAAATTTTACTCAGTAATTGATTATTTTTACTATATTTATCATTTCATTTGTATTATTTTAGATTTTTAGAATGTATCAAATTTTCGTCAAATATACTTTTGCGTTATAAAATTAATTAGTTACTAAAATTGTCACTAAATAATAAATATTAATTAAAATAAATATTAATATTCTTAATTAATATTCTTAAGAAATTAAACACACAAAGAATACAATTATTTTCAAATATGAAATATTGATATTAAATATGAATAAAGAGTATGACGTATTAAATATGACATGTAGCAAAAATCTAAAAAGCATGTATTAAATATTGCATAAATATAGACTATATGTAACTAAAATTGGAATTTGAATGCTCTCTCTCTCTCTCTCTCTCTCTCTCTCTCTCTCTCTCTCTCTCTCTCTCTCTCTCTCTCGCTCTCTATCATAAAAAATCCTATAAAAATTGCAATTCAATAAACAAAGGCGAGCTTTAACTTGAATCATAAATTCTATAATTTATGATTCAACTAAAAAATACAGATCGACATTAAATGTATCTGCAATCAATATTAGTTCTGCAATCAATATTAGTTCAAGTAACTGACAACTTTGTTCAACATAAGAAAGGAAAGTACTTGATGATAATGACGACGTGACAAAAATATCGAATTATATAAGTCAATAATCAAAGTAGGCTTAGAGTTGAAAGAAACTTTGGTCGATTATTCATCATAATAGCCTAAGTTTCGTACACCATCGCGACATCGGTGAGAAATACTATAAGATCCGAAATAAATGATGGACCATGCGTGCAGCCATACATTAAATACGCATGTTTTTCAAGGTTTCAATATATATCTTCAGTCATATTTTCAAATTTCATATAATCATAATTTTGATGTAAAAATTGCATTATTAAGTATGTCATCAATACGCGCATACATATTATATATTATTTTTAACATAATACATTAGAATTAATTTCAGTGTATCACACATTTTAATTCATATAATATAATTAAATTGACATAACATCAATTTAATTTTAAGATATAATTCAAATATATAAAAAATTTTTCTGTTCTCCGCGACAAAATATGTATCAAATGTATTACATTTTTACTCAAACATTATATTTTATCCTGTAACAAATAATTCAAAATTACGTTATCAATAAATATAAACAAATAACTATAGAAAATTAGACTAAAGTTCACATATTAAAAAAATAAATATATTATAATTTATATCTTCACCTTCTTTTTCTTGTCATTAAATTAATTGTAATATAACTGTCAAATATTTTTTATTTATGCATATGAAAATCAAGAAGTTTATCAATCGAAGAAGAATATCGATATACTGTATTATATTTCTGAAATATTTAATTTTTAAAAAATAAAGAAATCATAAACGAACTTCAAGTTTCTTGAAAAAAGTTAAAAGAAAAATAGAAAGAAAATAATATAACGCATAAATATAAACAATATTTTCCTATTATTCAGATAATTACCTTTATTTTTCATAAATCGTATTTTTTTTATAAATACAGTATATAAAAATATCTAGTATTTAAATTTATATAAAATTTTTATATTTTAACAAGTATGAATACTATGAAGAAATCTAAAAGCTTTCTGTTCTTACAAACAAGTCAATTCATTTTATTTTTTAT
>NW_017259300.1:2915035-2921179 GCF_001594045.1 Atta colombica
TATATATATATATATATATACACACTATATACATATATACATATATATATATATATAATTTTTAATGATATATATAAATAATTCAATAAAACTGGAAATAACAATACTTTAAGTAATAAATTACTGATCACATGGTTGCTCCGCCGTCACCCGATATCTCCTAAATCTCCTTCTCCTTTTAGACTTCATCGGCACATTCACTCAATATTTACTCACGAAAATATAGTTAATTATCTATTATCACGCATTTAAATGATATTTTCGATGTTAATCTGACACGACGTAAGTATAACACTTTACTACATATGAAAAGAAGTTTTGCTAAAGTATTTAAAAATTTAGCTACATATACTGCAGTCCTGAAAATAATTTTGTTAGGACGATCAAAATAATTATGTAGGATCAAGTTGGTTACTAGAATGTCAAAACTTTTTACAGCATTGCTTATAGCATGCTTGAGTTTCCTACATAATGATTTCCTACATAATTGTGATCCAACCAAATTATTTCATATTTCTGTATCTACCTACATAAATTATTAAATATTTGTAAATATTTCAGTAAAATTGTGTATTCTAATAAAAGAATAACGCAAAAGAAATACGAACATACAAAGCTACGGTGTACTCTACACTTGAAATGTCTCGCAAATTCCTTCAACCCATGAATTTAAATTGTATGAAGTATTTTTAATGAAATATTTTCATTAAATAACCGTTATAACGGTATGATATGTTAACGATTTTTTAAAAACGGGAATTAATTAATGGTGCAAGCTATTTATTCGTAAAAAAAAATTGCATTTTGAGAGATAATTATGATGACATACGGACTGATACGAAACGAGTCACGCCATTACATGCCTGTCAAGTCTCATCACAAAAATGATCATGCAGTGACCTTGCGTAAACACAGTGCGCACCGCAAGGAGCAAAACAATATCAGGTCATGCCAACTGATACTGCTTTGAAAAATTTAACGTATTATCAAAAAATTGTAAACTGGGATGGTTTTAATATCACATATCACATATTCACATCGATTTATCATTCATATAGTGAGAATCGAGCGAGTATGTAATAGTCATTTCCCATGTATTGTCACTCTCCAGTTTTCTGCCGGAGAGGCTTTTTGAATGAATTTCCGGTTCTCCATCAAATAAAAAAAAATCTCCAGGTCTAATAGTTCTAAATTTTGATGATCATTTTAAAACGCGAGTGTCGGTTTCAAAAAGAAATCTAACAGAAAAGCTAAGTTTGACTTCTTTTTTAAAGAAAGCACAACGCATTACAAGAAATTTACAATTTTGGTAGTTCACTAGTTTTTTTTATAATAAAAATTATTTTATTATACCGAATTTTTTTAACCGAATTTATTACCGAATTAGATATTTCTTACAGATTTTTGAATGCTGAAAACTGTCGCAAATTAAAAGTTTCAGCAGATTTCCAAAATAATTTAATATCAAAAAAATATCTTTTCTGACAATATTTGACATTTTTTTGTAAAGAAAAATAACATTATCTTGAAATTCTGATTGGAATATATTATTATATATTTATCCCCTATAAAACATTTTTTAAATTTTAATATCTTACTTTTTAGCAATATTATGGACATTCTAAATTTTTTAGAATGAAATCTCACTCCGAGAGAGTAAAAATACAACTACTTTTGAAAAAGAATGAAAACATTTCACTTTCTTGAAATGAAATTTCATTTCAAGAAAAGAGTATAAGATTTAAATAGAAGATTTTTTTAAAATAGCAAATTTTCCGCCTATGACAATGAAATCATGTGCAATTTCTAATGACTATCAGTATACATATAAACAGATCATATAGATTTTATCTTAAACATTTCTTTTTAAATGCATTTTTTTTCTTTCGAGTATTCGATGTGAGCAATTTTTTAAATTAAGTACTCTGTGTGCGTGCGTGCGCGCGCGCGTGTGTGTATTTGTGTGTGTGTGTGTGTGTGTGTGTGTTTTATGTATTAGATATTAAGCGGAAATCTATTATAACGATAAATCACACTGTATAATTACAACTGTATAAGTCACACTGTATAAGTCACAAATTAAAAATTATGAGTATACGTGACTTTATCATCACAGACGGAGTATTTGTTATTTTAGAAACACTTTGTATTTAGATCTTTTATTAACATGACTAAATAATAAAATATTGAAATAAAAAAAAAAGATTTTATAGGATAAACAATACATTCATGACTTTTGATCAAAATTTCAAAATAACACTTTACAAAAAAAATATCAATTATCACAAAAAAGTCCTTCTTAACATTATTATTATTAATCATTCTTAATTTCAATTACTTCGGAAATCTGATGTGTTAGGGAAGACATTCAAAAGTCTATAAAAAGCACCTTATCTGATTCTCAAAGTATAAATTAAAAAATATTTTTTTATAAACTAGTGTAATCCATCTCCAGCAAGAGGATTGATCTCCAGCGGAACATTAATCGAAAGTCAATTGCACTATTATCTTTCAAAACGCCATTATTCTTTATGAATAATTAGTGAATAACTTACAAGATTAATTAATTATTAATTAACTCTCGCATTTAATGATTTATTAGTGTATTGTAGTAACAATTATTTAACGAAGTTGATAGTACAATTTAAACAGAAATAGGAGGAATTTGCAAGATGTTGTAAGTGTCAAGTAGTTTCGTGCGGTCGTACTTCCTTTGCATTACTCTTGTAATGTTGTAAAGTGCAAGGCATGTGAAATTAATATTGGAAGTTAGCGCAAAGTTTGCACGATCGTAATTAACCGTATTATCGCGAATATTGTGTTAGTGTATCTGAAGAAACCTGAGGGAAGAGACAAAGCCTGGGAAGCATCGTCCAAGACAGAGCAATTACCAATGAGTCATTTGTTATTTATTATTTACAATAATAATCTTCATTTCTTTAATAGATTGAAAGAGACTGTTCCTGGCATTCATAAACACGCGCAAATTCGATATATCTATATATTATTGTAATTTGATTTTTATATACATATAATATGTATAAATTCTTGATTTTAATAAATTAAGAAAATTAGATTAAATTGTCTTAAAAGATATAAGACATAATTGTCGTAAAAATAATTTCTTTTTTCTACAATTTTTTAATAATTTCGAGAGATGAAAAAATAAACAAAATAATAATAATAATAAATCAATTTCTATAAATATGTTTTTCCAATCGAAATGAAAGTAATTCCTATAAATATGAAAAGATAATCGTTTAGTTGTATAGTGCGATTGTATTGTTCAAATATATCATACTTACGAATAAGAAATCAGAAAGCAAAATTAGTTCAACAGAGAAAATCATTATTATCTGTGTGTATAAAATCAATAATAGATGAAATTAATAAAATAGATGATAGATTATCGACAGAAGTGTAAGTAAACGTAATTGTAGACCTGATCACACGCAAATTTTATGCATTTTTATTACTTACAAATTAAAAACTGATATGTCAAATCAAGATTTTAGATTTTCTCCGAGAATATTAGAATTTTAAACTTTAATTAATCTTTAAAATACAAAATCTTATATAATAGCTGCAAGATATCCTATATATCAATACATTTAATAAAAACAAAACGTTCGAACGTTTATTTTCTTTAAAAAGAAAAAGATCAAGCCTGAACCTGTTGCGCTTTCGTAATACATGATCATTGTTGTCAACAAGTATTTATTGAGCGATAAATTAAGAAACATGTTATAAGTTAATTAATCAAGTGTGAAGAAATTTTCATTGCACTAGTTTCTTTATATTTTCAGCGAGTTAATGCGAACGTAATAAGACGTTGATTAACGATGCGTGATCGAAGGTCAAATGAGGTAAAGTTTTGCCGTGATATTGATACTATACATCTCTATGCGCTAAATTGTGTGCTCCGTTTCTTTAACAAATTATTATTTATGAATCATCGGTCGAGATTTATTTCAATTATAATTATAATCTGTTTTAAATAATTCTAAAAATTATTTATAGAAATTTACGTTTAATGATATATACTACTTATTTTATAAAATATTTATAGAAATAGAGGAAAGTCATCGATATCGATATAGATCTCCTAAAGTCACATTCCCTTATTTCTCAGAAATTAACTATTGTACTTTATTAATACTAGAAAAATCATGATCTGTTTAACTAATTAAATACAAACTCATAATTTATTGTGGCTTGTTTTTATACCAAATTAAAAACGAATTCTACGATTGCAAAAATGATTGCAAAAATAAAATTTTTATAATTTTCTTTTGCAAATTGTTTAAATAATAGTGATCATATTATTGAGAATATTACGTCATTTTAAATGCTTATAATTTTCTAAATTTTTATTTATATTCTTAGTTTTATTTATCTCTTCTTAGTTTTTTCATAATACGATTTTAAATTTAAAATTGGAGTGCAGCGTAAACTACCATACCTGTCTATAAAACAGGTCATGCAGATCATAAGCTAACTCAATCTTTATAATTATAATGTTGCTTTATAATAGTTCTATTGGATCTGAAGATAATCATGCATATATGGAAAAATTCTTGAAAACTATCACGTTACATATTTGCATCTTTGCAGAACAACACAAAGTAAATATGCATATAATTCAATAAAAATGTTTTATAACAAACTGAAAAGATTCTGGAATGGATTCGTATATACATTCACTTGTAGGTACTTTATACCTATATAATTCCTGTAAAAGAAAAAGAATAGGAATACGTAGCATTACTATCTACTATATCAGTTTTGGAGCCCATTTTATCAGACGCTCATTTTTGTTTATTTTATGAAAAAATTAATTTGCAAAATTGCAAACAATATTATAAAAACTGCTTATACTATCAGATGGAAAACACTTTTTAGTTTATAGTTATGTTTTTAAAATTTTATTTTTATCTTTTGTCTAAAAACAGAGTGATATATCGGTATTGGTGACTTTTCTCTATATTGTTACTAAATATTACTTGAACTTTAACAATAAAAAAAATTGTATTCTTGTAATTAATGTATCATCAAATATTTGTTGTGTATCATAAAAAGTATGTTTTATTGTGAATATATTTCTAGTCAACATTTTGTAAATTGAACAAGCTAGCACATTTTCGCATAAAAAGCGTTGTGTAAAATATTACCAAATATATGTTAAGTTGGAGAGCGATCTTTAATCACCGAAACCGCAGTTTGTAAATCTCAGTGCCGCATATTACGAGGTTAATTTCACGCCACCTGAACTCATTTTGACTTATGTAGAGATAGCATCATCGAGCGAAAAGTGCACGAAAATATCAGTTTTATTTTCGATTCATGGCTCGCATCGTTTTCACTTAAAAATGCTGCCCGATTTTTCCATTTCCATTATAATACATGGATTTTAAAGCCGCACAATAAACTAAATAATACAAACTTTCTGAATACGACCATATATTATTATTTAAAATGTAATACACATGGATGAAAAATATATGTATACGTAACAAGAATACGTAGAAATCTTTAGAATTCACTAAAGACGATTTAACGAAAAAAGAAATTGCTCGGGTGTTTGCGATGTTGTGTATTGTTATACATTGAAAATAAATAGATTATGAACAATTGTGCGTTTTAGGCTTAAAATACCTTCCATGAAATTTCTCGCAAAATATATATATATATATATATATATATATGCGATAAATCAACAAGATGAACAATTCTTACAGCAAAGTAAATTAATGGATACTTTTATCATAAATAAAATATTAAATTTAGATGGTGTTTCCAAGTAAGAGAATAAAAGAGAAAAAAGAGATGGACAGATAGAGAGAGAGAGAGAGAGAGAGAGAGAGAGAGAGAGAGAGAGAAAACATTCACGTGGTTGATCATATGCGAGACTTATCTACTTGCAATTTGATATTTTTATATACGCAAATATTTTACGCAACCTTATACATAATTCAAAAACTTTAACAGAATACGAACGAATCTATAGTATGTTAAATCTATAGTATGTTAAAAATACATTTTTAACAATATTTAAAGTGATAGTAAATATATTTTTTTATGTAATAAATTTAATTAAATAATTATGAATAAAACTTAGACCAATAAGAATAATAAATTAGATAA
>NW_017259300.1:2921279-2923825 GCF_001594045.1 Atta colombica
TGCGACGTGAAACGCAATTATAAAAATGGGAAATAATATTACAAATTATATTAATCGTCATTTTAATAATAATGTTAAATAATGTAATTAATTAAGAATTAAATTAAAGAATGAATTAAAAATTTTTTATTATTGACGTAAACTTGCAAGTTATTTATTTATTACAAGACTTTAGCAACAAACAAGTTTTTAAAATAAAATAGTTGTTTGAAATAAGATGATTTTGCATTAAAATATTTATAGCTTATACAATCAAAAGTTTAAACCTAGCAAAATGAAATTAAGATGTTGTCTTCTAAAGTATTATGTTTTACGCATAATAAATTGAGTTACGGTTCTGAAAAGAAACTTTTAATATCTTGTCAAGTCGAAATCGCGTTATGCAATGGATGCAGATGGTCCCACGACCATCTGCACAGAATATTTGATTCTCTGCTCCGCTGCGTCTTCTCTTACGAAGTGCACATCGGCACATGAGAATGCTAGGCGGATATCCGAGGTTTTACAAGAACAGTGCAATTCTCCTCGTTCTTTCCGAGTTTTCAGTTTACAAACGAATGTTTTTTATTGTTTTAGAATACACAAACGACCGGTAAAAAGCATCCATCGCGCTTCTCTGTGAAACTCGAAAAGCCACGAAGTGAATACGGCGCGCCAAAGCCTGAGAGGAGGTGGTGACTGAATGTAAAAGCCGCGGGGACATTTTGTCCCAAAGGAGCTCCTAATACACATTGTCGAGAAATCCGCTTTCTACTTCGTCGTCTATGTAAACGCCACAAGGAGTTTCGACTGTTCTTCAAGAGAGAGCTGCCTGCAGGCAAACAAAGATAAATAGCAAAGTTAACTTCGCACACGATGCAGCAAATTCATCGAATCGAAAAAAATATATTGATTCTACAAAATGAATTTAGCAAATAAATATCGCATATTCTCAGGTGACAAAATAAAAACTCGTAAAATTTTGTAATTAAATTTTGGAATTATAATGGAATTATATAATGAAATAATGACATATATCATTTCTTACATTAAGTCTTTCAACGTAATAAAAGCTGTGATTTTCTTTTTCTTTTCTCATCGAATTAATAATACAAGATTAATCAAACGTGCGTTATCGCTTAGTATTTGCTTGCATTGTTTATCATTGTTTCATAGGTAACATTATTTGATTTTCATGGATGATAATCGTTTTTCCTGAGCTTTTTTGTTAAGGAAAAATTCTACTGGAAATATTCCTATCTCAATATATTGAATATTGGAAAAATTATAAAGATCACCAATACTTTCTTCATTATTTCACATATTGTATTTCCTTAAATAATGTGCAACGCAAAATATTTACTTGCAGATTTAGAATAGCTATTTATAAACTGTCAAGTAAATTATTGTGATATAAACATGAAATTTATAAATTTTTAAAAATAAATATCGATGAAAATATAGGAGAGCTAATAATGCTGAATAATTCACATAATTATATAGCAACGTTCGAATTTGATAAAACTGATAAAATTTAAATATGAATGGATATGTTTCCCAGAATATAAATAAACGTATTTTTCCTCCTCTGAGTTTGTGATATTATTTTTCTTGGATTTTTTTTTACTGCGCTTGGATAATTGAAGGAGTTGATGCAATCGCATATTGTCCATTTTCGCAGCTGAGATAATTAAATATCGGTGGTTGTGCGATGTAACGTGATTCGTAAATTGGATCAATTTTCGCCGGTCGGAAAAAAAACATTGAAACTTTCTTGATAACGTAATTATGACTGTAATGAATAATCTCATATAGCTATCACTCGCTAAAAATATACTATGCTGAATGTACAGTAATGATTATATTTCTCGTGATATACATATGTGTGTGTGTGTGTGTGTGTGTGTGTGTGTGTGTGTGTGTGTGTGCGCGCGCGCGCGCGCGTGCGTGCGTGCGTGCGTGCGTGCGTGTGTGTGTGTGTGTGTGTGTGTGTGTGTGTGTGTGTGTGTGTGGGTGTGTGTGTGTAAATAGAAAGTTTCTTCGTTAAAAAAATTAATCAATTAAAACTCACACGTTTGAGATAATATTCCAATTTCAATTACATATTTTAAAAAACTACGTTTTAATTGCGCCACGACCGAGAACAGGGTTATCCCTTTTTATAATATTTCTTTTCTAGTACATGGTTATTAAACGAATCTAGCGTGAATTGAGTCTTCAAAGTTATCCCGATCTTTTACCTTGACAATACATCAATAAACGCGCCATGAACATAGGCTCGAAAAAGCTGCATCGTGTTTCTCCGTTTAATGCACCTGCGACCTTAATTACCCTGTTACACGGTACTCATCGTTCGAGAAACATGCTTTGTCACCCGTTTACCTCGTATAAAGCTAAGCTCTACTATATCTGTCGTGTCGATGAAACTATTGGCCCACGTGATACCGCCTGTAATCTGCCGTGGGGTTTCTAATCGATATGAAATTAAAACGTCGTTTGTCGGCCGGCTCTCTCTCTCTCTCTCTCTCTCTCTCTCTCTCTCTCTCTCTCTCTCTCTCTCTCTCTCT
>NW_017259300.1:2923925-2926182 GCF_001594045.1 Atta colombica
TCTCTCTCTCTCTCTCTCTCTCTCTCTTTTTCAGTCGATATTCACCCCAAATAGATTAATCGGCAAACCGAATAGAAAATTATTAATTTTAGAGAAATGAGTGTCTTTGTTATTCATGCGTAATAAAATCTTTAACACTATCAAGATGTAAGCTGTTTCTCTCTTTACATATAAATATATCATTTACATAATGATTTTATAAGTAAAGGTACACGAAGCGAATTTTTTCTCAGAGTTTATCCTGAAAAATATGATAGTCGTAAGATAACATTGTATTTCAAAAAACTTTATGTAAATCTGTTTCATTAAATAATAAAACTACAATAAAATAAGTTTGATTAATTTTACTAAAGTGCATCGTTAAAATTTTTTAATATTGTATTATATCACAACGATCTTATTTTAAAGGTAAATAAAAAAAAATTCTTTCCGTAGCGTTTAAATATTATTTGTAAATATTAATTAAATATTATTTTTTTATTATTATTGAGAGAAAAGATATTAGTACATATTAAGATTTTCTAATTTTCAGTTACAAAAGATTTTCAGTTACAAAAGAAACAACAGTAATTATAAATATCAATACTCGCACAAAGGAACAAATTTTAATCACTTTCTTTCTCAACTAACAATGGGTGTTTCTTATAAGGCTTTTACATTGAGAAAGAATATATTTAAAAAAAAAATTCCATCCTCTTCAATTTTTAGAAATTTTACTTTGATATGAGTTACGTAATAACTTGACTTTGTAAGATTGTAATAGGCAAAAACCTTGCAACAGAAAAACCTTATAAATTTATGTAGATACAAAAACATTTATTTACATAATGATATATTAAAATGGAATAAAATGCCTTTTTCATGTATTACATAGAAAAAGAACAATTTTCAAATTACCATATCTCGAAAATGGAAAATCTTATTGAAACGAAATAAAGTGTATTTTAAAGCTAAAAGTTGATACTTTCGCGTAACATGAACGAAATTCAGAAAAAGTGTTGACTTTTGCAATGTCATTGCAAAAAACCTTTAAAATTCGTTTTTATCTTTTTGATGTCATTTTCCTAAAAATCTGTGCATGATGGAACTTTCTTAATCTTACAATCTTTTTTGTAGCAGCTAAAAATACATAAGAATCATCACTAGATTTGATTGAGAAATAAAGAGAGAAATCTTGCTTTTCAATGTTATCGATATGAATTAAATAAAAATTATAAAATTAAATATTGGCTTTGTTTACAATAATTTTAAATTAAAATGCTTAAAGAATGACACGAGAGAACATACATTATACATCTTTAACCAATACTTCGCAAACGTTCTCATGGAAAGATTTTTTAATGAGAGTGTCAACTTCAGTCGACTATCTTTGAGAAAGTGTGCCAACGAGCTGGTAATAATCTTATTGCCTAACGATAGCGTATGGAGTCCAATGCAATTAGCGATGTTATTGCCCAAAGCAAGTATGCAGGATACGCTTGTATATAGGTATATTGAGCGTTGGGATTGCCGGGCCGCGTACGATCTCGTCTATGATCCGCGGCATTGCTCTACCAATCGATAGCAAATTAAAACGCCGCTTGTCAGACATGCCAATCCACGTATTGCGCGCCCTCGGTCCGCTGCGGTGCATTACGTATTAAGTGGTCAAGAGAGCCCTCGCTTTCGATTGAATAATCTGTTTATGCGTTGGGAAACTTGCAAATCCTGGTATACTGAAGGTTTGATCTCGTTCTATGCGTTCTACCGCTTCTCTTAGTGGATTCCCCCTTTAATCGCCGAAAATATCGAGATAACCACAGAAGTACGAGTTTCTTATTATGTTTCTTAGGAAGATAAAGCCTCCAACACGATCAAGCGGACAAAGCAAAAAAGTATACGGAGCAACAGCGTTGTAATCCATACTGTTTTCTATTCGAGAAGATTAATCTGAAAAGATTAATCTTATCGCGCGCGCGATTGACAAATCGAATTAACTTTCACGACTTCAAAATCAATCTTCTTAGATTTTTAAGGATGCAGAAAGAACAATTTTACTGAAAGATCTAAAATTTTGCTGAATACAAATGTGAAAATGATCTTATTGACCATGAAAATAATTTTGTTGAAAACTAAAAAAATAATGCAATTCTGTAAAAAATTTTGATATTCTAGAGAGCAACTAGTTTAAGTTTCTAATAAAATTATTTTGATAATCTGATCTTTCAACAAAATCGTTCTTTCCATATATATATATATATATATATGAAAAGGCAAA
>NW_017259300.1:2926282-2928595 GCF_001594045.1 Atta colombica
TTAGATCTTCAACGTATTCATTTAATTCTAAAACAAACAATTAATAACAGAAGTGTGTTATCACATAACAATAATTAACATATATGTTACAGGAAGTAGGAATCGTCATAAAATATTGATTCTTTCTTTAAATAAAATGTTTATCACAAAATATATTAATCTAAAATGTAAACTTTAATTTATATTCGCAAAACAATAAATGTTTATCAATGATTTAAAATTAAATACAATTCATATAAATACTAACATATTTCGCGTAACATGATGAAGGATGGATTTCGCAATCCAGATATGTCTAAATATATCACTTTCGTGTAGAGAGATCAAGGTTTTTATCAAAAACGATGATAGACATATACTGCGAAAAGAAAACACGAAACACGTAACGGAACACAGGTGCTATGATTGACTGACAGAATAATTACAGAACGATAAGTGGCGTGATGGATGAACTAAAGAAAGAGAAAGATTCAAAATCGATGTGCTAAGCTTATATTCCCATTTGCTCGGAGTTGCTTTCTCACGTATGCATAGCCACGCAAACAGCCACACATCAGTTTCGCACGGCATAATACACAATTTCATCAAAGTTGAACGCGACGGTATTCGATATATTGAGCAATGGACGAATACATTATTAACACAAGTAAATTAACTTGTCGTGCGTATTTGACGATCGCGTACTTAGAAGTAACTAAGAGTGTCGGCAGCTCATGTTTAATAGTGTTTGACGAAGTATCGAAGCAATTACGTGTTACAAGACACATTACGAAGTTATAATCTAGAATCAATTGTTAATCACGTTTTAGAAAATAGATACGTTGTAACGCATGTTATAAAATAATAAAATCAAAAAATAGCTCAAAATAAATATTGATGCAATAAAAGAGATGTTAGATAACTGATAACATGTTCAAGCAATTAGGTGAGCAAATATGTGTATCAGATTTCCTCGATCGGGTTTATATATCCATCATACCGTGTTTCTTAGCCATGTCGATCAGGCATCAGATCGTGCTGAGATTATATTGAGAAATTAACATGCAGCAGCAAGTAATCGAGCGCGCAAAGCTGTCATATAAGTAAATTTGCCTTTTCGTGGATAATTGACGATCGAATAAATCAAATTGAATAAGCGGTGAGAGAAAGATATACTAAAAAAAATTTCTGATTGAAAATGAATAAAATAAAACACATTCTGATCATATCAATCAAAATGACATATCATGATTATCTCAACTAGAAATTATAATAGATACAACCAAAAAATTCTGATTTATCCATTTTTAATCAAAATTAATGCTACTAAACTCTTTTTTCAATTACGAACAAGAGAACAAGAAAGAATGAGGGTGATAATCGACTGCACATCTTCGACACTAGAGAGATTGCCATAAGAACGTCGAAAGAGGTTCAATGTGGAAGGATTGCAGCGAGTCGCTCGCTGCCCTTGTAACGAGAGAGGCTATTCATAGGGATGAGACCCAATAGTGCAGAGCAAAAGATAGAAAGAGCGAGAAGAGAAAAGAAAGGGAGAGGAAACCGAGAGGTTAAAACCCCGATATCTGGTACAAGTTTGTGTATCTACAAGCACTACTGAATTCAGTCTAGCTTAAGTATCAAAGCAAAGTAGACGGATAATCGTATTTGTGTCGAGTCGCGAATGTTGTACCGGGACTGACACGGAGTTAGCTCGATGGCAGTAACAGCGACATCATCACTGTTATCCTTGCCATTATAGTAGACGTTAACGAGCGAGCGCGAGAATGCCCTGCGGAACAATTTTATCGATATGTTTGCCAACGCTTGTCCATAATCATAAACCAGGAGAATCGTCCAGCGCAAGCTATTGTTGTTTGCGACGTGACAGTCCGCCGATCCTGGATGATGCTTAGGTCATCTCGTCGGAGACTTTTTATTTACGTCATTAAGTTTCTTTTCATAACGCATCTTCTCTTAACCTTTCGCAACAGACTCTCTTTCAGATACGGATTCAAATTAAAATAATATCTCTAGCTGAAATATTATTGAAAAGAAATATTTGTAGAATAATATCAAAGCAAGATTCAATTAATCCATTGCTTATAAAATCGGTCTAGTTCAGCGCAATTTTTTCTTTTAATTATAACATCACTTATGAGATGTACGTATTTATATCCATAAAATAAAATAAAATTGTTTATTTATTTAATTCGTAAAAATGTGTTTTATTTTTTTTATCAACAATTATAGATAATTTTAAGCGAGATCTAAAAACGTTTATTTTATTCAATTAATTGTTTTATATAAATAATATAATTTTTATAATATAAT
>NW_017259300.1:2928695-2945129 GCF_001594045.1 Atta colombica
AATCGGAAATCTTTAGCGGAAAAATCTGTACACAAAATGCATAACGTAAATTATATATAAGACCGTACAGAGCCTTTTGTCGAAATTGTTAAGCTTCTCCTTTATTCTGGAGCTTATTTCAAAATCCTCTTTACTGTTTGTAGTTAATAACTAATTTGCAAGCTGAAAAGCTCATTACAACCATTTAGTTCTTTCATTATAAAGTGAAAAGAAGCACCAAACAATTATATTAGGTATACAATTTCACCGCAATGATCTTATTACAATTATAATCTATGTAACTTAACAAAGAGTCTAATAACTTTTACGCCATGTGCTTTCCGCAGAAACACCAATTATTTTAATAACCATAAATTATTTTGTTGCGCGTGTCAAACTCGAAGTTCTAATACCCAATATGATCTCAAGCAATTCCTCCCATCTATTTCTAATTGATGTCTTTTAACTTTTCGTCTCTTGAAAAATCGAAATAACTGGATAAATGTAGCAAGACCGAAAGAAATATGTTCATCTGATCCATAGGATCATATCGTTATAGCATGATTTTAAGATTTTCCTAGAAAACAGCGTTCCATAACAATAGTTTTAGCTCCATAACGAGCTCAGTCGAGTAATGCAGTATATCGCTAGTTATCGGAAAAACGTTTACGTTTCTCTAGAGCTTCTTTTATTTTTGATGTTAAGTAAAAGAAACTCTAGAGCAATTTAAAGTTCAATTAGATATCTGTGTTACGATCCACGTACGAACATTCTGTAGCAAAATAAAAAGAACGAAAGAATATCATTCCGAGCGAATCCGATTATTAGATCAATAAACATGCAAATAACAATGTAAAAGAATTTTAAGGATGTTAAAGATATTAAATACAAGTAGTTGACATATGTATTTTTTGATCTACATTTGTAGTGTGCTTCATGACAGTGACGCCAATCAACGTATAATCAAATCACTAATCAAAGTACTAATCAGAACGTTCATAGAGCGGTCAAATTTCAGTATATTCAGGTATATGATTTCACCGGACATTGCAGGATCAGACACGTATTCAGTGTTTTCATACGTGGAATAACTTTTTTAATAGCACTGTGTAAATTGCATTACGCGACGACGAGAAAAAATTGATTTGTTTTTCGAAGCGGTAAGCCTGGGTTAATGATGAGTTCATAATATTCGTGGTTTCCACATCAAATTGAATCGCCGTTGAGGAATAAAAATATTAAAATATTGTACATTAAATAATAAATAAATAAATTCCAATTAATGTCATAATCAAATATATTATAAAATAATCTAATCCTCATCTGTGTATGTGTATTAATAATCACATCACATCCTCAGTCTCATAATGCATGTTATATTATTATTTAAAAAATATTAATTTAAATGTGCGTTAATTCATTTTTTAAATAAACGCCTTTTATGATATAATAATGATTACATAAGAGATATTAGAAATAATATTTACGCTCCGAGCTACGTTGCGTAGTAACACAAGCTCCATTTGATTAATCCTACAATTAATTATATTATATATTATATATTAATTACATTATACAGAATACTTTTCCAAAAATTCACAAAAATACGAGCATAAGATAATGGTTGTCCGGTCTCCACTAGTTGTAAAAAGTAATCAAAACAAGCTATAGAGAGAAATGTGCTTTTCAGTGATTATTAAAGCAGACGTAAAGCAGAAAAATTTAAAAAACAAATGTAATTTAATAAAAAGCGGATGAGTAACTTACAATATACAGCGAAACGCACTTTAATTTTACATTCCACGCGCTTTCTCCAATTAAATCTTAATGCTTCGTCACATCGATACCTTCCGTTACGAATGCAATTCGATTAAGAGATATTTTGCTCATAAAATATCGATATTTTATTTTACTAATGTATCCTTCTATGAAATCAAGCTATAAAATCTCTTGATAATTTATTCGAATATAAAACGTCGTGAAAGATACCGTAAAATCTTTCTATATAAACTATATAATAGCAGACAGCCGTGAAAATGTTACGGAAACTATTCAAGCGGTATGAGTACGTAATTCCAAAATCATCCCAGCAAAACTAATTCATATTGTATAAACGTATGGATAAAACGTTTTTCCTTAGTTTCTGAGTAAAATGTTCACAGCTTATTAATTTTTATAATATTTTCGCAAATTATACTTGAAAACTAGTTCTCCAAGTTTAAATCGACGCGACCAACTTTCGAAACTGCCCGCGTCTCGTGTTAGACGACTGATCCCCATTTGTGACAAGGAGATCGTAGAGAGGCAGATTCGTTCCTGAAATTACGAAAGTTATTCGCAAACCAAGGGGAAGTGGAGGAAAAAGCACGGGGGTGCCAGATGCAGTTGAGGACACGAGCTTCAGGTCGATAAGAAGAACGGAGGACGCGAACAGGAGCCACCTAGTCGTAGGTACAAACTTCGGATTCGCTCAGAGCGGCATTTCCTCCTCTCATAAAATTCCTCAGGCAACAACTCTCTAAACTTATCCGATGGAATTACGGCAATTACTGCCGATTTTTTAATTTTTTGAAGAGCGCATGTTGTGTGAGAAACGATAATGCGCTCAACGAAAATCGCGAACTGCCGTCCGACTAATAACGGCGTTTCATGAAATAAACGGCGTTTCATGAGGAGAGAAAATGAATTAGATCACAGATTATATTCGCAAATCTTTAAATTAATGTTATATAATGATTATTTTCTTCTAGCGTTTTTTATTTAATCCTCCGTCTAGATCTTTTTTAGCATAAGGGAAATTTCATTCCCAAATTTCTTTGATATAAATAAGGACAGAAGTTTCTTCCTCTAAAAAATCTTGTTAAAAATCTATTTGATACATTGGAAAAAGAACCTAGATTAATTGATATTATAGTTGAAATAATTAGAATTCTGATTGACATGATCTTTATTTTTCAATTTATCTATTTTTAATTAAAAATTTTAATTGAAAATATTTTAATTGTTAATGCAATGTAATAGAGATATTAAAAAATAATCCTGAATTTTTTCAACAGTTTAAAAGTCCAGAAACTTGGGCTGAATGAAGGATGTAAAAATTGCAAACAGAAGGTTAATAAGTATTTATTATTAGCATTATTTCGATAAAAAAAGAAAGATATTCTTATGTGCACGTATATTTTCTTTTCACGTATAACCATGCATTGATACCATTTTCAATTATAAGTCCCAAACTTCCCGGGACTCAATTATCTATATCAATTATTTGCTATGGCATAAGATTTTGGAGTAGTATCACGTATCGATTAATAAATCAAACGGCGCTTCATTTCATGTAGTTACATATTGACACACGAAATTTGAATCGCATGAGACCGTTACGACACCCTGTACGATACCCGATAGACTTATTGCGTGTACAATGGGCTCTATGTGTGTTGGGAACGTTGATCGAACGGCTGTCACCTGTACGACAAACCACCATACCGAAATTCCTGTTTGCATGAAACACAGTCTGATTAGATACTACGATATTATATACAGTACACTAAATAACAGGTTCTCTCGGAAAAACAAGAATCATAGGGCGGTATTCATAGTCGAATCTTATATCTAGGACTGTCTTAAATACAATCTTAATATATCACAAATCGACAGCCGTATTGACATCTTAAGACATTACTTAAGACGGTCTTAAAATAAACAGACTATAAATATCGCGATTTAAAAATGGAACCTGCATATTCCTATGCAGGTATAGATAAAACTGCACACTTAATATCCATTTTTCTTTGTAAAAACGCTTTTTTTTTTAAGAAAGGCAATTATGTATTACAAGCGCGCACATATATTCATTTACATTTCTATATCCTACATAAATTAAAAGAATTGTAAGAGATTGCACGTTAACTCCATTAGATATAACATAAAGCGGCGTGAATATTTTAACTCGATTTCTCCTATTCAACAACGCAAAAGAATATTTCATATGCGTTTCTCTCTGATACCTATAGAATTCTCCATGCGAAATTACATGTCATTGTATTGAATATTGAATAACATTAAACGTATGGAAAGCACCAAGACAGCTGCCTATGCATTTAGCACATCGCCATTTTAACCACTTTAAATGATCTTAACTTGTCACAAAATAAGCAGCCGCGACTTTTGTAACAAATCCACTCAGTGAAACAAAATAAACGGCGCGAGCCGCTGAGAGTAAAACGAATGAGAGGCATAGACGTTTCTCTAATTACTAAACTGGGCAGATCGTAAAGGCTTTTACTACTGCGAGAGCAAGAGACCGGTTTAAGATGTATTCAAAACGTGTCGATCTGTCCTCTTTCTGCTGTACAAAGATTTTCATTACTCTTATTAGGACGAGCTCGCAAAAAGTCTCAACAAGAGAGAGAATTAAGAAAGGAATGAGGGATTTAGCGAGGAACCTGTTCCTTCGGATAGAATCAAGAAATTCTCGTCAAATTTTTGGCACATCCAATTTGTCGCCTTATTATCCATCGTATAAATAACCGGATTGCAAAGTGTCACAGACGTTCGTTTAAAATGATTGCACGATCGTGCCGTAATAAATGCCGCCATTTCTCTCGCATCTCTGTTCTCTCAGATTTTCATTCTACTTTTAGTTTGCTCGTAATTTTATTTGAGATAATATTTAATCAGAGAGAGCGTCAGGAAGAGCATAGTCAAAATAATAATAATATCGCTAATCTATAATATCGATAGAAAATGCTTGAACGATTTCGCGTTAGCTGGTATTCAAAATCAGTGTTCATACATTAAAAAAGGTGGGTTGGAGAATCTCATAAAACGTGCTGGCACTGCGATCCAATAATAACTCACTCGAAGATCTCGACCACGACCAAGGCAACAGTTGCAGGCCTGTGATAGAGCCAGGCGATATTTCTGCCGGATACTTGGAGCGTCTGGTTCGTGGCAGCCGGCAGTGGTTGGAATGTCGGATAAAAGCGACCGGGCGCGGCTGTCAGCGAGGGATATCCTGGAGGTGTCGGGAGGGAGGAGAGGGACGCGACTATGAGGAAGGTGGATGTAGTCTCTCACCACCTCACAGCCGAGTAGTTTTTCGTTAGCTCGTCGTCCCGTGAAATCTGTCACACCCCGCCCTGTAGCCTATAGCGGGATGGACGCGGTTGGACGGCGAGGTATCCCTCGTAACCATCGCCCTAGGCTAGGCGCACGTGTATATGCACGCGTCGCCGGTGTTTGCATATGTACGCACACATACATACGCACGTACGCATATACACATGTATAACACGCCGACGGCGACGTTTATATATCGGGTGTGCGCTTTGACAAGCGCACCGTTCGACGTAGTCATTCACCGACCGCAAACGCTCTCGATTGGCCCTGCTCGCCGACCGAACCGCCGCCTTGATTCGGAACGAGGTTGCCAATACCAGCTTATAATGCTGCCAGTGGCAAGCAGGTAGGCAGACCAGGTAAACCCTGAATGCTTCGTAATTACGCATGCTCCTGAGGAGAGATAACACGGAGTACAAATATGCACGGTATGAATGGAGCGAGTGAATTCACCCGCGGCGAAGATGAAAACATTGCCAGGCCATGATCGGTGATGGATACGTCACGTCCGATTAGTCAATTTCGCAATTTGCTCTAATATTTCTCGTATTTCGAACGATTCTCTTATCAGAACGTTAACAGATAACATCGCTCGTTTAGTCAACATGAATTTAATCGCAAGGATGAATTTATCAAAAAGAAAAAAAAATCGCACTTCGGAATAAAATAAGAATTTATATTTCTGCTGGTTCTCCATGAGATAATCTCGAAATGTGTTGCATAAACATGAATTTTCATAAAAACTATGATATGAAATAACCATGAAGTAAGCAAAACATATTCGTGCTGTTGCAAGAAGGAAATAAATATTAATAACAAGATGTAATTCTTTCTTATAAGATAAAAAATAAAATTTAATTAAAATTCACAAAATTTCATTAATTAAATAATTTTACATGAAACTTATAAAATTATTAATTTGAAATAATTCTTCTTTTAACAGTTTTAATATCTTTCAGGAATATTTGTAGCGAAGCCACAAAATAATAAGGTTTAAGTAATAAAATTTAAAAAGATAATTCAAAAAATTCATGAGTAATTATAAGAGAAATTACACAAGTATACTGTTCAAAAGTTGGAAGTACAATTTGTTTAAAAGATTAAAAGTGATATCAATACTTTCAAAGAAAAATGTCTTATAAAAACCTTGTATATTTTAATTATCCAACTATTATGTGTTTCTAATCATATTTTCAAAGAAATATTTTATTTAAAGATAATAAATTCTTGAGATTTCCACGGGTACTTTCTATATAAAGATTATGCGTTTTGCGGGTTTCTTCCGTGTCCAGATTTATTCTTGATCTATTCCAAGAATAGATCTGGACACGGAAGAAACCCGCAAAATCTTTATTTTATTTTAAAAAATTTTACCAAGCAGTGCCATTGTCCTGTTATCAAGAAAATAATTGAGTGAAAAATAATTAATGTCATATTTACATAACAATTACATTTAAAATAATTAAGTAGAAAACCTTGAATTTATATGGTAATAGGTAATTAAAAATAAGATATATAGACATTTTAATAAAACAATACAATTAAAATTCAGATATTAATAATTATTATTTTTAAACCGAGATACGCAACTAAAATTTACATTACAAATATAATCATAATTCACAAATTTCCAATTGCTTTCAGACTTTTGAACAGTACATTGAAAAACATAAACTAAATTTTAACAAATATTTGTTTGAATAGTACTAACTCTAAATATTTACTAAATGTAAACAAATGTATTTATTTGGTACAAGCGCCATTAATTTCATTAATTCATCATGTTTTATTGAATTTGCTGTAAGTTTAGTACTATTAAAAAAATATATATATCAAAATTTAGTAATTTTTTTTTCAGTATACTGTGTGTTTAGTTAATTCTTACGCTCTTTTTAATATGAAATGTGAATTGCCTTCGTATTTTCGAGCAATCTACGCACTATTACGAAATGCTCGACATTATAAGCGTTCTCTGTACAGTTCGTTGGCTTTCACTTTATATGTGATTACCTTCGAACTGGGTTATCTACATCGTATTAGCACTAGGTAGGTAAATATTGAGTATATGAAGGAAACTTCGCAGAGAGTATTCTCTTCAAGGGACAACCGTGTGTATACATACATATACATGTATATGTATGTGTATTTAACATGCAGCACGAGGGGAATAAACTCGTGACATTAACAAAAGGGGACGAAAGAGGTTTGTTGGAATTATCAGAATTGTTGAGCAAATATACCTACGCTAAATTAGAAGCAATTAAATCACCGCGGATTTTAAAGATACACGACTAAATGGCACATCGCATGGAAATTCTCAATAGAAAAGCTAATAATCTTGGTGGAACATAATCTCATTGCGAAAACATGAAGGAAGGAAGGAAGGAAGGAAGGAAGACCTCAAAACCTCTCGAGATTAAGATGTCAAAAGGAAGAAATTTGTCGAGGTTTCGCAAGGACGTCGACAAAGTTCTACGGTATGAGCTCGTTTCTGCATTTGAGTAAAGTCGTCACATATTATATGTCGCGTATGCATTATCTATATAGGATGAAAAAATAGTTGCGTATAGAGAAACATCCTCGATCACAATCCGTTTGAATTTCTTCGCCAATTCTTCAACTTCGTAAAGTGAGAACAATAGTCTAACTCATATTTTCTTGTTTGAGAAAGCAGAAGGGAAATTCAACAAAGCATCCGATACAATTTGCAGCTGATTTATTCAAATAATTTTTCATGAACAAATCTCTTCGTTATATTATACGGTTTTTCTTAGCAAAAATGTAAAAAAATTTGATATTTTCATTTAAAATGAACGTAAAAATATTTAATCCTAAAAACGATGTAGAGAAAAAAATATTCTGTATGTCTGCTTGAAAATAAAATAAAAAGACGCAATCACAACGCTACATACCGAAAGTATCGACAAGTGTATCGTTTCGCAAGTTCGTGTCAGCAAACACGAGTTGCGCTTTCTCGCTGCTAGTTACATCCTGCCCCTGCCGTCCCTTGTATATTTATGTATGTCGCATTATGCACACGACACGAGTGTTGGTAAACACGGTATGTATGTGTGGGTTATGGTGTGACGGAATAACGTTAGTATGGGATAGGGGCGGTTTAAACTCTATCGATCACAAGCCTCGTCCACGACACATAACATGCCCCTTCGCTTCGCTTCGCAACCTATTTCTGCAGGTCTCGGACGCGAGCGAGCGAGCGAGCGAGCGAGCGAGAGAGAGAGAGAGAGAGAGAGAGAGAGAGAGAGAGAGAGAGAGAGAGAGAGACAGCAAAAGAGAAAGAGAGAAGAAAAAGTATAGAAATCGTAAAGGTAAAATTGAAAATAAAAAGTAAATACGGCGGCTGGAATCGTCAATCACGCGAATAGTAATACCATTTTTACATATTTTCGTGTGACAAAAACTATGCTACTACGCAGCTAAAACGCATTTTGTTTGACGATGTCACGATATGTCAGGAATATAATCCTACAGTGCTATTACTCCAGAAGATTAAACATGTCCATGTCGCGTAAAATGTGCTCTATCGACATAACGTTTAAACTACAAATGTCGTTGAATCTTTGCTAGCAGATATAACGGTTTACATATCGATATTTAAAATGTTCTTGCCATTTTTTCGAATATCTAGCGAGACTATTTCAGTAAAAGTTGAAATTCAATATTTCATTTTTTCTTTATCAACAGAAAAAATACTAATTTTTAGGTTATCATTCGATAGGTGAAACTTTGCTTATAAAATTCGAAAGTGATAGATGTAGTACGCAATTTTCAGAGATATCATTAATTTCGCTTAAAAAAAATTGTGATGCTTAAAAATCCTTGAAAAAGATAGATTCGATATTTTATTTTTTCTTAAATAACAGAAAAAATAGGATAACTCCGGTATATATGTCACATTACAAACTTAATTCAATTATTAAGTATTATTTACTATGTTTAAAATAAACGAACTATATCAATAAAAACTTTGTTTACTATTATGAAAAAAATATTAGAAATATTTATACTTCGTATTAAAAAAGAAACTTTTTGAAATCTTACATTTTTACCGTATATCCCATAGGGGTGGTATATATGGCTATTCAAGAGGAAAGAGAGGATATGTACGGTTCATAAAAAATTTTCAAATAATGCATATAAATAAGACATAAAATGATATAATAACTTATAAAATGTGTTTATAAAGTTTTATTAAGGAATAAGAATGGTAAATATATAAGAAATAATAAATAATAATTACAATCTTCCTATATATATTACAAGTATTATGATATGAGATACATATTTCATATAATGCGTTTATCGCATTTAGTACTGAATTCAATCTGCGCACTTTGTATGTTTTGGGCATAAATCTCCCGCCCGCTAAAAATGCCAAACAGGTAGGATATACAAGACAATAAATTAAACAAAGAATACGAAAAAAAAGCACTTGTATTTTGCTACACAACCTGCTTTACTATTCCACATATGTATCATGAAATAACCATTAAGTCTTTTACACACCCTACAATAATCATTTTATGTAGGTTAATTTATGATAGGGTTACTTATTACAGTAACAACTCGATTTAACTCACAATAATTTCATTAATATTAACAGTAAGAAGCTGAAATCATAACACAATATTAACATAACATAACATGTAACAGAATAGTTGCGGGAAAATTACTCTCCCTCCTTCTATTTTTTTCTTCTGCGGCGTAAATCCCAGCGCGGCTTATTTGCCGGAGTTACCCTACTAAATTCCAAGTTGCCATAAATAAAAATAGACTTTTACTCATAAAATTCGAAAATGATAGATATAGTCCAAAACTTTCAAAAATAATTTCATTAATTTCAATTAAAATAATAATTGTAACGTTTAAAAATCCTTGAAATTATGCGACATTAAAAATGAAATAATATGCATTAATTGCCTTTGAAATGAGTGTGATAATTCACCATACTTTTATGCGCTGAAAGCATTACATATAGTACAACAATAAGTAATACTCCCGTTTCTCGTGATTAATGCATTAGGAGTCAAATCTCATTGTCAAGAATATATCCGCTGTTATCATTGAAATTTATCCTTCTCATCTCTTTAATTCAATATGATACATTTCTCAGAATAAATGATAGAATATTTGCGACTTTTCCGATTATTCATCACCGAGACAATATTTGAGATTTAATTTTAGCGCTTTTAAGACTTTTCAAAATTCTATCCAAAAGAAGAAATCTTGTGAAAAATTCTGACGATGGAAAATTCAGATACATATATAACTAAGAATATATATATATAACCAAGAATACTGCGGAAATAACATGACAACTTTATTTATGCAAACTGTGCATATATATATATCTCCAAGAAATATACGCGACCAAGCAAGTGCACTGACTGGATTCATATAATAGACATATTGTATGGTAGTACATTATTGCGAATATGTCGTGTATTGTTATCGTTGAAAATTTTAGCGCAGTATACTGCAAAATTTACATTTAAATAAAAATGTTGTGTTACGATCATGTTGTTTTGCAAACATTTTATTTTTCTAGTTTTAAAAATATTTCAAATTGGTAAAAACTAGAGAACTCAAAGCTTGCATTAATCTTCAATCTTTTCAAAAAAGATTTCTCGTGCAATATAAATCGAAAAAGTATCATAATTCTTATTCTCTAATTTATCTTATCTAATTTATTGTATAAATAATTCTATATAGTTAGAGCAAAAAAATAATTCTTCTATTCCATGACGTCTAATTCCATTACATCAAAACTTTTCGATTTAGATATGCTACCAATGCAATAACTTACATCAATAGTTCGAGGGGATAAGTTTGAATAATCGTTTTGTTGATAAATTGGATGCTCCGATCGATAGCTCTTAAAGTTTTAAAGACTAGGAATAAGAACAGCACAATACGTGCAAAGATATTTAAATTTACAAATACATAATTTACACATATTTATTTTTCAAGCATGTAGGATATACAATTTCTGTGATGTTAATATCTTTGCCTAATCACGATTGGACTTTTCACCTGTTATATACATTGTCAATAAACCGATCAATTCATCATTTGTAGCTATATGTTTACTTGATTGATCAAGATTCAATATAGAGTATACACACATAACGTTCTACATGCCACGAGATTCGCGAAATCTGACGTTACCTTATATGTCTAAATTTACGAATATTGCATATTAATCATTGTATGTTAATATTTATTGTGAATTTTTTATCTATATTGTTTGATTTGTATAAAATTGAAGAGGATTCTAAAAAGGACTCAAGAATGTAAATGCTTATATTATAGTTCATTATAGTCGTATTGAATAAATTCAATGTACACATCTTTAGCTCTTGGAAGCATTTCTTTTTGTTTGCTTTGTTTCGATACAGTCTAAATTTATTTAATTGTTAAAATCAAAATCCATAAAAATTCGATGCGCAATATCTTTTTTTTTACATTGACTAATACTGCAAAATATAAAACACCTTGTACATATCTCATTAATCTTTTAAACGTAAAATAAAAAATTTTAAAGATTTTTCGCTACAATATTTAATTCGGACAGATATTGTGGAATATAAAATTTATGATTTATACAAGAAATCAAACCTCACAAGAGAACAGAAAAGAAAAATATCAGTTATAACATCTCAAATACGAGGGTGAAACTCAGATATCTGAACTGAGAATAACAAGTAAGACATCAATCGTAGGGGACGTATACATTATTCGTCGTGTCTATTTGTATTATCAGCTATGTAAAGGAATAGAAGTACTGTTCTGACTAACTTACGGCTTGCTTTGAAAAATATTTATATGTACATACATAGGCGGGGCCGTCTTTAACGGTAACAAAGACCCCGGCAGCATTTACTGTAACCAGTATCTATACATAACTAAAAAATCAATATTATCTGTGCGTTTCTCTCTGTACAGCCTGCTTAACTTACGGTCGCGGTTTTTAAAAATATTCACCCTTGCTTTCCTTTAAAGCAAATTCCAGATGTCTCGCGTGCGTGGAAAATTGAGAAATCGATATATCTTAGCATTGTACGTGGCAGCGAATCAAACTCATTCTGTGTGCCAAACATAATGATGGATGATGAAAAATCTATCCGAAATTCCTATTTCCCATTTTCTCTAAGCCAACTTGGAAGTATTATACTCTACAAATATAATAATTATATAGTTTCTATATAAAAAGAGATACAAAATTATTATATAAATTAAAAAATTGATTATACAATTTTAAATAATACAAATAATTTTTTGATAAAATAAATTGATTACTTGCATTTGCCATTAAAAATAATTAATTATATCATAAAAGTTTTTATAACTTAAAAATCTTTATTATCTGTAATTGTATCTTCTCTGAATAAATCTAATAATTCATGTATGCTAGAATAAAGATTATGAAATAGTCTCCAACAGCTTGTAAACTGTGCAATGCTCAGTGGTTATAACGAACGTTATCTATTCTGACTTTCCAATACACATAGAGTAAATTAGTTGATAAAACTTCAAATTATTCTATATTATATTAATATATCATCAATCCTCTCTCGAAAATTTCCGGTTCAAAGATCCCTCGGACGTTCGGCAAAAAGTACATACTTCACAATTTCGGTTTCTATGCGAGACTTCGTTCGTGATTTACACGTTTGTCATCCACGTCACTGTCCATTCGTAGTTAAATGTGTATGTCAAAGCGTAAATATTCAAAAATCCGTTGAGCGTACCGAATATATAACAACGGAATTAATGTCTAGCTCGCGTCGCTCTTCATTTTCACCAGTGAGCTTTTTCGAATATTTCCAGTACACTGCATAATGCATTTACAACCGTATCTACAAGTTTTTTTGAAAGCTTGTTCGTACAGCTGCTAGTCTTATTTTTTGTATTTCTGTATTCTCTGTCCTTGTGACAAAGTTATGTGTAATAAATATTACGAAGTAGTATGAAGTCTTTCAGAAAGAAAGAAAGAGAGAGAGAGAAAGAGAGAGAGAAAAACCAATGAAATTTTATATTAAATTTTATTGTTAGAATGTTTTATTGTAAAAAGCTTATACTTTATTTATTTTATTTAGTAGAATATTCATATTATTATATTATATTGCACATATGTGCGTGCGTGCGTGCGTGTGTGTGTGTGTGTGTGTGCGCGCGCGCGCGCGCGCGCGCGTGTGTACACAACAAAAATGATCACAGTTTTAAAATTGTCGTTAATTTTTATATGAAGTTTAATCATTGTACAATATATGAATGCATGTTTATTTATAACAATCGTAAATCAGAAACTGTTATGTCTTAATAATGCAATAATGTCTATGCGAATTAAGGTGACAGAAATACCGAAAAGGGAGGCAATTCGCAAATTGAGGTACTTCAAAATGCGTCGTAGAGCCTGTAAGCGGAAGTGGCGTAACGTCCCAGAAAATTAATCGTGTCCGATATTACATCGAAGCCCGTTCGGCCCTCCGGCGAAGGGCGACCAGGAGGAAAGAGAGGCGTCGTAGAGAGAAAGACGGAAAATATTCGGCGTTACATCGCGCGGTGTCGCTCCCTGTAATTTTCGCACGATTTTATGGGAATTTAAGAATAATTCAATTAGGGTCCGGGGATCACTTTCCGAGATATGCTAATTCCATGGTGAGATCCGCTACCCGTAGAACTGTACTAACTATGGTTGTTGCGGAAGGTGAGGGGGAGAGACAGAACGGGATATAGCGCAGGGTAACTTAGTGTATAAAAGTAAGATGGGGGGGGGGGGGGGGGGGGGGGGGAGAGAGAGAGAGAGAGAGAAAGAGAGAGAGAAAAGAGAAACGAACGATCGTACCTATATCGTCCCTAATTTAAAAATCTAATCTCCAATGATCGTTTGGAGTGAGATAAAAAATACGATCCAACGTCGGAGAGGGGTCTGGCAGTCGTCTCAAGCTATCGCATTTTCAATCCGGCCTGATTAAATTCATTAGTTTAATAGCGGGGTAGGTATCAATATCGAAGCGATCCCCCCGCTCGTCCTCTCCTTCCGCTTTCCATCTGACTCATTCTTTTCTGTTTCTCCTTCCGCGGCTTCTTCTGATTCTTGGTCGGTCTCTCTTTCCACGATCCTTAACCACCGACTACCCCTTGGGGGTTTGGCACGGCCGAGGGAGTTCCGGCCTTTCAGTTGAAGGCAAAAGAACCGCCTAATAAAATTGACAAGAATCACTTATTTAACCCTCGGCCAATCGGGAAGACGACTATTGAAAGATCTACTCCGCAACTGTTTTCACTTGGACGAAGGACTCTTCCGATCTCTTTGCGCTTGATCCTCAACAGTTCTTCCGTTGAAGAGTTCTAACTCAAAGAGAATGGCTGGGAGTAAGATGATCAACAGGGAGAGAAAAGTGGTTGATAGAACTCAGGTAAACATTCGACGGCTGAGATTAAGCTGAGATATTCTAATGGCCCAGCCAGTTGGCCCCGTGGGTATCGTCGCGGCATATCGACCTCCGTAGATCTCTGCTGCCAAGTAATGTTTCGCCCAGGAAAAGCGAAAGAAGTTAAAAAAAGCTATTCCCGATTGGCCAATAGCACACGAGCCTTAATCTATTCAAATTGGAAGTGATTGCATTGTCTCGTGAGTCCAGGTGGAAAAATGTCGATAAAACTACAGCGGTGTGCAAGATTTTTATTATTACATTGAGAGATATTTTTGATCTCAATTGTGATTTAATTGATTGCAATAATGATAAGTAACATAATTAAAATTTTAATAATAAACGAGATAGTCTCAAAAGATCGGTAAGAACGAAAATTCCATGGTACGTCGAGCGCATACACAAAGAGTTATCCAAAGTAACTTTCGAATAATAATTATTGAATTATCAGATGAATAAGCACGACTTGCCTAACGAGATCCGTCTTCTTATACCGCTAAATCGTGGGAAGATAAAAGCAGGCTACTAATGTCATTTGAAGAAGGCGAAGAAAATTTTTTGCAGCGATCGCCATATGACTTCTCTTCTCACATGAAAGTGATAAAAAAACGAATGTGATGCGAGCATAAGCACAAATGGAACAAAATACATTTTGAATTTCTGAGAACTAAACTAAACATGAAATATAAAAAAAAGACTCTAATTTATTTGCTAAGTTTGCAGCGCTATAAATCAAATCGCACATATGATTAAAATTGAATTCTAGATATTCACTTTTATATCTAATCTCTCATATCTGATCTCATATATCTATAGGCTAATTTTGCTAAACAGTTTATATGATTTTTTTAATAATTAATATATACTGTATAAAAACCTACTAATACATTTGTAAGCACAATTCAATTTTCTTGCAAGTATGATTTTCTTACAATTATTCTTATCGTATCTTGTTTTGATAACCTATAATCGTTTCCAAACCATGATTCTTTTCTGCGCTACATATTTACGATCAAACGTTGAATCAGACAAATTGTGGAGGACAAAATCAGTCGCAATTATACGAAAGTTTTCTCATTGACTAGCGAGCTTCATAAACAGAGAAAGGCGGAACCTTTTTTCTTTTCTTCAACCTATTCTCATTTACGTGCCTAACGAAACGGAATTCAAGGCTTTGGGGTTTTATGAGCCTTTCGAGCGATCATATTGAATCCACTTCTTAGCACAGCCCGAATCTACAACTCGTTGCCCAATTTTTCACGATTTCGTTGTCTGAAGTCCGCGCCCTCACACTTACACCTCCAAAAGGAGGAAATGAAGAGAAAAGAAACCGACGACTTTCCTTCATCTTGCTACGCTTGCCTCGACTTTGCGGCACGCGATCCAACTATCGTTTGTATCTTCTTTTTTTCTTCCATCTACTTTCTTCCATCTCTCCTTTGTTGTGATCATTGCGAGAGGGATGGTTTATTTTTCTGCACGATCCACGAAAGTCGGGTAGGAGTATAGCGAGGATGACGAAGATTACCGTTTGCGAGCCAATTCGCAATCTTAAATCATTGTTAAGTGGCTGGTACCCATTATCTTCTTATAGTATTTTACCGTGCACGATGTCTTCTTTATGTCTGTTTCATGCCCGCCCATTGTTCCCCATAAATTCACCACGTGACAAGAAAGTATTTACAAACGCGAAAATAGATACAATGTACCGCCGATTGTATGTTATTGCAACCGTGGGAGGATAATAAAAAATTGTACAATTCTATTATTGCCGTCAGTTCTATTATTTGTCGACTTCGAAAGAATATTTTCGAACACGCGAATATAACGGACACTATTGTTTCAACTGAACGGAAATGTATATATATATATATAT
>NW_017259301.1:0-273 GCF_001594045.1 Atta colombica
AGGTCATGCTCTGTATTTGGTGGGACCAGCTCGGCGTTGTGTATTGTGAACTCTTAAAACCGACTGAATAATCACAGGCGATCGGTATCGAATTGATGCGTTTGAGCCGAGCAATGAAAGACAAACGGCCGCAATACAATGAGAAACGCGATAAAGTGATTTTGTAGCATGACAATGCTCGATCCCATGTTGCGAAAGTGGTCAAGACATACTTGGAAACGTTGAAATGGGATGTCCTACCCCACCCGCCATATTCTCCAGACGTTGCTCCCT
>NW_017259301.1:373-8375 GCF_001594045.1 Atta colombica
TATGAAGAAGTAAAAAATTGGATCGATTCGTGGATAGCCTCAAAAGATGACCAGTTTTTTCGACGTGGGATTCGTACGCTACCCAAAAGATGGGAGAAAGTAGTGGCCAGCGATAGACAATACTTTGAATCATAAATGTATAACCAGTTTTTTTTACAATAAAGCCTCGAATTTCGGACAAAAAACGGCGGAAGCAAAGTACACCTAATATGTAACAGTAAATTTATGAAAACATATTTATTAATCAAATAATTATGACACTAACATTACTCGTATAATATATACTTAGAATATTCATGTTTGACTGATTTTTTATCTAATAAATATATCTCTTTAAATGAGAATTATATAGAATTGAATATTATATGAGCTTTGCAGGTAATATGAGCACCCTTTATATTTTTGCAATGGTTGATATTAGTAATAGTGCATCTGTCTTTGCAACATTCCAATATGCTGCAAAGTTCAATTAAATTTATGTACTTTGTATATAATATTTATCATATTAAATAAGCAGATACGTTATTTTTTATTTCTTATATTTTTTTCTTTTAACTTCATAAGATCCCCAAACCACACTGAAATAAGATATTTCTGCGTGTTAATGTTTATAAAGTAAACAATGTGGAAACATTGTGGAAACTAGAAAAGTTCATGCGCTTTCATTTCGGTTATGCACGAGCAATAGGCGGCTCTCCGAACGCGCGGTAGCGCTGTAAAAAAAGATCGATGAGTAGCATATGCGTGACGTGTTCGTGCGTGTACGAACAAAAAAGATTATTATTGCATTGTCACGAGGCGAGTGAGGAGAGTTTCTGGATAGCGTTAGAATTAGGAAGGTCAGCGTACAAAGTCCACACAGTGCAGTATTATGTAGTAACTGGTGTTATCTAATATACATTTTCTAAAACATCAAATATAGTCTATGTTGTGAATCATCTTTCCACTGATCCTACAATTTTGGGGTCTCAGTCAGGAGAGCAGCGATTGAGTCGCATACGAGCAACAGCGAAGAGCATAGAAGCGAAATTATTATGACCTTGCACGAAAATGAGTTCCGTTTACAGTAATGTAACGGCAGTTCAGTTAAAAGAAATATTGCGTGAATTCGATCAGCCAACCAGCGGCAAAATAGAGTTGATCGCCAGACCTTTTAGAGATCAATTCTTCCGGTGATTGTGTAAGCCAAAGAGAGGACAGGACAGTGGCAAGCGTGGCTGCGGCGAGTGGTGGTGCATCGGGAAGCTATGGCATAGCAGAGAACAAGTCAAAGGAAATGTCGAGGAAGATGCTAGCGATGCGTAAAGAAAAAGAGTTGGAATGTGAGTTTCAAATAGTTCAACGTAAGATAGAATTGTTGCGTCAAATGCAGCAATTAAATACGAGTATATCCCAACAGTCCCAATCGAATACACGTAGAGCGACGAATCGTCGAGTATGCCGAGAATGAACATAACAGCGATTGCCGATCTTTTAAGTGACTTTGAAATACGAATACGTTCGATAGATGGGAGAAACAGGTTCGCATGCTGCAGAAATTATACAAGAGGTTGCGTATAGAATCTTGATAGGACTAAAACTCAAAGACAAAGCGTTGGCATGATTTCATTCGCGGCGAAAATATTGATGTGAAGAATTACTTACGGAACTGCGAGGCATGTTTTAGGCCAAACAAAGTGGCAATGAGAAGAGAATTCGAAACTCGAGTATGGAAGAAAAATAAAAAGTTCAGTGAATATTTCAAGAAAATATTATAATATTAGCAAATCTAGTGCTCATCGAAGATGAATTAATTGATTACTTAATTGACGCATACCAGATCCTGTGCTGCGTGACCAGATGCGACAGAGATTTGCAAACAAATCAGATTTATTAGAGGCATTCAAGAAGGTGACTTTAAGAAACGGACCAGAAGCGAAAATGTCGTTTTATGGAAACACCCTGGAATAGCAAGGAGAAGGCATCATTCAAGAATAAGAAAATGGAGATGAAGAAAGAACCAACGAGGTCACCGCGGGAAGTCGAAGATGTCACAGTTGCAGCGCATCGGATCATCTCTTTGCCAATTGCCCAACAAAGAGCCAAGATGTTAAATGTTTTGAATGTCGTGAGTACGGACAGCACACTGGTGGTCAGTGCCCGAAAAAATCTTCCGAGAAGAAAGACAGTTGCGATGTGAGTCATTTGTCAACTGTAAATATTATAAGGAAATCAAAGTACAATAGATGGCCAGACATCAACTGCCTTAATTGACACAGGTAATGATCTCTCTTTGATGCGTGCGGATCAGTACATAAAGTTAAGTTAGGAACTCCTAACTTAAAGTATAAAGAAATAAAATTTTGTGGGATCGGCTCAGATGAGAATAGAACGCTAGGAGAATTTTGTAGCGATGTAGAGATCGATGGCAATCATTACAAGATAACGTATCACATAGTGTCGGATACTTTGACGAAACACAACATTATAATTGGTACTGATTTCTTAGACTCCGTGAACGTATTGATAGAGGATCATAAAAGTATTTCGTCAACCTCAAAAGGTAAATGAGTCAAAGGGCGTGCCAGAAGTTTTCGCTATAAATTGCATACGTGAAGTTAATGAAATAGATTTAGCTCACGTCTCTTGTCGCGAATTCAAAAATACGGTCGAGAATACGATTGATAATTATAATCCGATAAAAAGCCGAGAAATAGACATTAAGATGAATTTAATTCTCAAAAATAACGAATCGGTTTATCAAAGGGCTCGTCGTTTGTCTCCGCACGATAAGACAGAAGTAGACGTCCAAGTTAACGAATGGCGCAGAGGGATTATACAACTTCCCTTTCCGAATTTGCAAGTCCAGTAGTCCTTGTTCAAAAGAAAAATGGAAAAACAAGACTCTGTGTAAATTATAGAAAATTAAACAAAAAAAATTATAAAAGATAGATATCCGTTGCCGCTCATTGAAGATCAAATAAATGCGTTATAGGGAGCTGTCATTTTCACTACATTAGACTTGAAAAATGATTTTTTTTCATGTGCCTATGAGTGAGAGTAGTAAACTGTATACGTTTATAACTCTTAAGAGCCAATATGAATTTCGTTACGTTGCATTTGAATTATGCAATTCGCCTACAATCTTTCAGAGATACATTAATATAATATTTAAGGATTTAATGAATGAAAAAATAGTACTAGCTTATATGGATGATTTAATCATACCGTCGGCAGACTTTGATAGTAGTAAAAAATCTCGCGAAAGTATTATTAGGTGTACAACTTTACTTCCGCCGTTTTCCTATATATGGCTTTAGCGGTAAGTGATGGTCGAAATAAATAGACGTCATACAATAAACTTGGGCATCTGTCAACATAACCCCATAGAAACATTAGTCGATTTGTGTCTGCATCATAAAGTTATTCTCGATTAAAAATGTCAGTTTACGAGCCAAATTCTCGTTTGCGGGAAGTTTTAATTTTTTGCTTCAATATGAAGAAATCTGCGGCTGAGGCTCATCGAATGTTCTCAAATACTTATGGTGAGGCCGCTATTAGTGAAAGAACGTGTCGTGAGTGGTTTCAACGCTTCAAGAACGGTGATTTTGACGTTCAAGGTCATGCTCTGTATTTGGTGGGACCAGCTCGGCGTAGTGTATTATGAACTGTTAAAACCGACTGAACAATCACAGGCGATCGGGATCGAACGCAATTGATGCGTTTGAGCCGAGCATTGAAAGACAAACGGCCGTAATACAACGAGAGACACGATAAAGTGATTTTGCAGCATGACAATGCTCGACCCCATGTTGCGAAAGTGATCAAGACATACTTGGAAACATTGAAATGGGAAGTCCTACCTCACCCGCCGTATTCTCTTGACGTTGCTCCCTCTGACTATCACTTGTTTCGATCAATGGCACACGGCCTGGCTGACCAGCACTTCCGGTCTTATGAAGAAGTAAAAAATTGGATCGATTCGTGGATAGCCTCAAAAGATGACCAGTTTTTTCGACGCGGGATTCGTACGCTACCCGAAAGATGAGAGAAAGTAGTGGCCAGCGATGGACAATACTTTGAATCATAAATGTATAACCAGTTTTTTATAATAAAGTCTCGAATTTCGGAAAAAAAATGGCGGAAGCAAAGTTGTTACACCTAATAAGTGTAACAGAAGAGTATGGTTTGAAAATTAATTGGGAGAAATGCGCATTTTTACAAAGGAAAATTGAGTTTCTTGGATATATAATCGAGAACGGAAATGTTCGACTGTCAGAGAGAAAAACAGAAGCCATTATGAAATTTCCCGAACTAGATAATGTTAAGAAGTTTTTTGGGTCTGACAGGCTACTTTCAGAAATTTATTCCGAATTATTCTTTAATCGCACGATCTTTAACCAACTTATTAAAGTTAAACACAAAATTCGTGTTTGATGAGAAAGAAAAATTAGCGTTTAACTAACTTCAAAATTCACGTTAAATACAATAATAAGTCGGTGTTACAATTATATAAGATTTCGTCAGAAACTGAGCTGCCTACTGATGCTTCAATGCACGGATACGATGCTTTTATTGCAATGTGGTGATAAAGAATATGTGATGATAAAGTGATATGTTCCATCCAGTACACTATGCGAGCGGAATCAAAGTATAGTAATAAGTTTAATAATACTTGCGATTATAAAAGCGCTACGGAAATTTAGAATTTATTTATTAGGCATAAGTTTTAAAATCATTACAGACTGTCAGGCTTTTTCTTTAACTATGAGCAAAAAGGATCTGTGTGTTCGCATGGCCAGATAGGCCTTGTTGCTAGAAAAATTTCATTATACAATCGAATACCATCCGGGTAAAAATATGTTACATGTTGATGCGTTGAGTAGAAACCCCCTCCCAATGATGATAAATGAAAGTAGTGATAGTATTCATGCGAAAATTGGTAAGGCACAGCGCGAAGATAGCGATATAGAAAAAATGTTTGCAATGATAGATCAGCGTCAGTGCGAAGGCTATATTGCGAGAGGCGCATTATTGTTTAAAGAAAGCGAAGGTGATATGCCTGTTGTTCCTAAATCGATGCAGAATCAAATAAGACGAGTGCATGAGTCATTTTTTAACAGGCAAAAACAGAAATGCTTTTGAAGAAGGCCAATTGGTTCCCAAATATGCGTGATAAGTTAAGAAAGATTGTCTATAATTGCGTTACTTATATTTTTGCGGAGAAAAGGCGTAGTTAATTAAATGAATGGTTAAATCCTATTGAAGGCAACGTGCCGCTAGATGTATATCATATAGATCATCTAGTCCCTCTTGCGTTAATGAAAAAAAAATTATCGATTTATCCTGAGTCACAGATACGTTTTCAAAATTCATGTGGTTATATGTAACTCGATCAACAGGAACAGCAGAAGTCTTAGATCGTCTTAAGAAACAGGCAGCTACCTCGGCGACCCTCGTAGAAATATTGTATATCCGATCGCGGATATATAATATTCTCAAAAGAATTCGAGATGTATTGCAAAGAAGATTGAGCATGTTCTAACAACAACTGGTGTATTTAGAAGAAATGGGCAAGAGTAGAAAGAGTGGAAAGAGTAAATCAAATATTAATATCCGTTTTAATAACGAAATTGGCAGCACCTAATCCATCTGAATGGCACAAATATCTAATGAAAGCCTAACATCTTAACTCGTTGCCGCACAGGACTATTGGAACGATATTTTTCAATGTTTTATTTGGTGAGGCTCAAACATGAGGCTCAAAGACAATGAGAAAATCCGAGAACTTATTGAGTCCGAATGGATAACCGCTTTTCAAGAAAGTCGAAGCGAACTCCAAGAAAATGCGAAAGTAAATATCCGAAAAATAGTGTGAAAATGCTAAAGGTTTTAGAAAGAGAAAAGAAGCTAACCGCGAAGGTGTCTTAATCGTCATCAAGAAAACACAAACAAGTCCCGGATCCAAATTTACATCAAAATTCTCTCTCATCCTTATCGCATAAAGATTTTCCTTAACGACCGCTACGTAATGACGAGAGTAAGGGTGAGACCGCAACGTCTATCTCAGCGAATCATATGAAGCCGTGGATTCAGATATCGACAGCAATGAATTGGACGACAATGAGATCAAGGGCGAATGTCCCAGCAGGACGGCCGAGTGTGGAAACTAGAAAAGTTCATGTGCTTTCATTTCGGTTATGCACGAGCGTGGCGATAGGCGGCTCTCCGAGCACGCGGTCGGTGGCGCTGTAAAAAAAGGATCGTTCGAGTAGTATATCTGCGTGACGTGTTCATGCGTGTACGAACAAAAGAGATTATTATTGCGTTGTCACGAGTGAGGAGAAAAGTTTCTGGATAGCGTTAGAATTAGGAAGGTCAGCGTGCAAAGTCCAGTGCTCGATGCAGTATTGTATAATTGTTGTTATCTAATATACATTTTATAAAACATCAAGTATAGTCTGTGTTGTGAATCATCTTTCTTACAATATTTTACCAAAAATTTCCTGTGCTCATATTACCCCCAAAGATGCTCAAATTATCCTACAGAGAATAATATGAGTACTGGGCGGATAATAAGAATACTTGCCACCATTTCAACATTCGCAAATAATTAATTTCAATATTAAAATACATAAAACATCGACAAATCTGTCAAATGATATGCACAGTCGAATGCCAAAAGTGCAAGCGAACAGATCCCTGATTCTGCTTTGAAATAACGCACCCGTTTTAATCCGTTTTTAAATTAAGGAAATTATTCCTTATGATCTGGGATGTGACTTATAAAAGGAAGAATGTAATTAAGGATTTGAATAATTCACTTAATTAATCTTACATAACTTTAGATTTAATAAATTCTATTATAATGTACATAATTTAAATTTCTTAAAATTAAACCAAGTTTACTCAAATATTGTCTAATTTAGTGTAAAATGTGTTGTGTCGTGTGTCATGTCAACTTTCGCGGGTGCTTTTTTTTTATATTATTTCGAAAGTTTCTGAATAGGATCTTGGAAAGTATAATTATAATTTTGATCTATCTCCTGTTTCATTATTCACATAAGTTCTTTTAATTAAAATAAACGAAATTGTGTTAAAGAGGGCTACGAGCCAAAGTAACAATTTTAATGTACGTAATGTATGTGATACAGATAATATTAAATATAAATATAAATATAAATTTAAAAAATAGAAATAAAAATATGCCTATATTAAATTAATTCGACTCCGATCATCTCAAAGTTATAAAAATAATATATAAAACTGTTGACTAAAAATAAGTTAACAAAAGATGACTACTTATATAAATTCGATGACAAGAAAGATGATCACAAGTAGATCTTGAATAAAAAAATAGGTAAAATAGGGCAACAGGAGCGGTACAATTGTTGTGCAAAACAAATATGGATACACAAAACTCTTTATTAAATAATCCGCTTACATGATTCGGCTTATTTTTTAGCCATCTCCACAAATTAGTTTTATAATTACAATATCTACGAACTAATTCATTCCAGTGAACCATCTCCACATATTTACGGAAACTTCAATATTGAAAAATGATTCTAATGACAATCTAAATTGTGTTCAAATTTTAGGACAAAATTATTTTTAAAAAAATCCCGTTTTTATATATAATAAGAAGTTTTTATATAATAAGAAGGAAGCTCACAGCAAAGGATTTATTAGATCGCAATTATGTTCTATTAATTTAATCAAAAACTAGTTTTTGACTCGTTAGTGAATCAATGTCAAAATTGTTTAAATTAGTGAAATAACTTTTAAATTTAGATGTAATTAAGAAGCGTTTTGTGTGCGTGCGTGCGTGGTGTGTGTGTGTGTGTGTGTGTGTGGGGAAACAATTTAATATCGATTGTAATCTGAAAGGAAATCAAATACCAAGTCAAAAGTTTCAAAATGATTTTAATACAATGAAAGAATGACACTAACTAACTGGCAATTCAACAACTTCGACATTTATTTGTATAATATCTTCATTTATATATATATATATATATAT
>NW_017259301.1:10087-18222 GCF_001594045.1 Atta colombica
TGTATATATATATTTACAATTTATATTAGATATGTAATACTACAGCTATAGTTCATTCCGTTAGTTTTTTAGGATGAATTCTTGTTTTAATTCTTGTTTTAACTTCTTGCAGATATGTTGAAATACGTTGTATGTGACTTACTTATTTCATTGTAGTTATAGGCGTATTGTAACGACTCTAACAATTTCTCGCAATACTCCATCATTTTGTTGCTCCGCGTTGGCGAAATTTCGGGATCATTTTTTGTCGCAGTCTCATCATCTATATCATCGTTATTATTATCCATAGCATCAAATGTCACTCCTTTTGCGCTATTTGAAGGCGGTACATGCGGATGGTGGAGGCTGTTATGATTAGCTTTTATGTTGTTAACTTGAGATATTATTTTTTCTTCCCCCTTACACCATCCTCTGAGAGTGGACTCAGGCACATCGATGTCGCGGTCTATTTTTTTGCTGTTTTTTTATATTTGGGTTTTATACAAAGATAAAATTATTACTGACAATAATAGAATTGTGTAATGTTTAAATTCAAATTCTGATAATAATTTCACTTATCATTTTTCAAATACTTTGAAACATTTTTAATAGTGTACATATATTTAAAATATATTAAAAATATTAATATCATATATTAAACATATAAGATATATAAGAAGTTGGTTTTGTCTAAAAGATGCTGAAAAATTTTTTATATATATTTTCCTTTCTAAATATGATAAAATATTAGTTGCAAAATTTTCGTAAGGCACTTACATCGTAAAGAATGGAAGTAATTAATTAGTTGACACTCAAATTTAAAACTGTTTTTCCAAGTATGTTAGATCGACCAAAATTGAGTTTAGTAATTAATATTAGTAAATATTTTTCATGAAAGTACACTTGCTACTGCAAAATTTTTAGAAATTAAAATGATGGACAATAGTCACCATTAAAAATTCTGTAAAATCAATTTTACACAAAACTCCTTTAGAAGCAATTTTTACTAGTGAAAATGATGATCGCATTATTTTTCTTAATGATTTTTTATTATGATTAAATAAAATATTTTATTCAAAATACATGAAAAGATTAAAATTATTTTAATATCCTTCCCCATTTATAATTACAATTAATTATATATAATTATTCTTATATTTATAATTTCTTTTTTATCTTATTTTAATTACACTTTTTGTTTTACTTACAATATTATAAACCTAATAATTATGTATCTCTCTATAAAATCTAGTAGCTTATCTGGAGATTCTAAAGATATCCGTATTCTTGTGTACTTGATATGTTGTTGAAGTTACCTGCGCGAAAAAAAGCGTTCCTGCTAGCAACAATGCAGCCCATTAGTAACAATGCAGCCCATTAGTAACAATGCGGCCCGCTAGCAACAATGCCGTTGCTAGCTCAGTGCGCGGGTCGACAGGAGTGACAATAATCTCACAAGGGCCGTTTGCCGACTCCGAATTTAATTTAGTTTTAAAAGAAACATTAACTTACTCGACCTTGGTGGATCCACCAGTTCAAATTGCTTTCAGATCTGTCAGGTATCATATAACTTTGAGGATAATGGCTCGTGTTATGTTGACCATCTGTTGGTCTAAGATCTCTTAGAACCGCAGATCCCCCCGAATTTAGAGAGAGATCCAGGGGGGTTTCTTGTTCTTGATCCATTTTGTTGTTCTTCATAGTAACCGAATCAATGTCGATTACCTTTCAGAACACTATTTAACTGAGTGTTTGGTTCGCGATTTAAAACTAAGAATAAGTTTAAATTATGTTCGTTTGATATGGACACACGCACAAAGTTTCTCTCCAGACGAACGCGACGACCGATACGAATGCGGAGATGAGAATTAAACGATCCGTACGCCGTCGCAGCCGGCCTGATATATCCAGCCAAGGATATACTTTTTTGTCCAAGTTCGCGAACATAGACCACGCAATCGCGAATCACGAAGAACACTATCGTGAATAGCGAATCTGATTTTTCGTTCTCTTACGATACGAGCTGATTACTACTCACGAGACTCTCTGGATGCTTACTACCGCAGCACTGTCATGAGACTCGTTTCTCCAAATGCTTGAGTGTGATGGTCATCCTCGAAATGCTTCTGCATTCGACCGAAGCGAATTGATCGAACTGATCGAATAAGAGTTCAGACTGCTCCCATCACTATATGCGTTACGCAAGAATGTATCTCCCCCTCTCCATCGACTCGTAATGCCTTCGACAGACGCGCCATAATCCACGGCCATCTTTATTTCCAGGCCGCGACGGCATAAATTTGGCAACGTTGCGTGCCGGCCAAGCGAATTTGCTCTGCAGTTGATTTCACGTTGCTAAAAATTTCTTATATGTAGCGTTTTTAACAAAAGCGAATACAATTTAGTGTAGAAGTTATTATGTCCTATAACATTTAGTGTTTTAAATAGAAAAAATTATTTAGGAAGGCTCTTTTTTATGTGAGTAATGATACAACATCTGCAGCTAAAATTTGTATAGCCTTCATAATATCTTCAGCATTTGGATCATTCAAGGAAATTGAATTGTGTCATTGATATCATTTAAGGTGAAAGGTAATGAAATAACGTCTTATACAGAAGAAGTATATAAGTTGGTTATAGCTTGCAGTTTTAAAGTTATTGCAATTATTACTGATAATAATAGAGTGAATCGTGTAATGTTTAAAGAGCCAAATTCTGATAATAATTTCACTTATCATTTTTCAAATACTTTAAAACATTTTTAACACAGGATAGTGCACATATATTTAAAAATATTTGAAATAATTGACTTTGCCAAAAATATGCTGAAAAATTTTTTATACATATATTTCCCTCATATATTTCTATGAACATGATAAAATATTAGTTGCAAAATTTTCAGATTTCTGATCAAGACACTTGTATCATAAAGGATGCAAGCAGTTAATTAAGTTAGCACTCAAATTAAATTTTAAAACTATTTTTCCAAGTACGTTAGATCGACAAAAAGTGAGTTTAGTAAATAATATTAGTAAATAATATTTTTCATGAAAGTATACTTGCTGCAGTCAATCATGAATAAGGTTTTGAATCGGAAACAACAAAATTTTTAGAAATATAATAAAAAATGATGGACAATAGTCACCATTAAAAATTCTGTAAAATCAATTTTACACAAAACTCCTTTAGAAGCAATTTTTACTAGTGAAAATGATGATCGTATTATTTTTCTTAATGATTTTTTATTATGATTAACTACTTGGAGAGCTTTGAATTTAAATCGTGGCATTTTAACTATAAATATCTTTAATGCACTTTATTAGAATGTGAACGTAATGATAGATTTTATTAAATATTCATAAAATGAATTAAATGTTATGATCTGCTGCCTGGAAAATTACAAACTGACAACTTAGAAAATGGATTTAATCCTTATTGACAACTTTTTGACAATTATCATATATCATATATTCAAATTATTGTATCGGAAAAAAAAGGAGTAAAAGTATTTTTGGGATTTCATTCAGTGGAATATGATTGTATTCTTACTTGATGCTTTAGCAATAGTTGTAGACGATGTTAATAATTTTAATAATTCTCTAATTTTAATATCAGATAATTTCACTGATTTTTAAAAAATTTTTGATAAAATTTTATGGATATTATTGATACTGATAATCCTGCATGAATATATATTTTTGGATATGATGCATTTAAAATTAAACATTGTTTACGATGTAATTTATGCTGCGAATTTATTAAATTCAAAAATTATGATATCACTAACATACTTTTTAGATTTAAACGTGGGTAATCTAACAATTTCATCTGATACATTAATTTTAATTGGTTAACAAATATACACATTACAAATATATTATGCAATATTTAACAAACGAGTATGAAAATGCTTTTGTAAGTGATACACATCAGTAACAGTTATTAATTAATTTAGTTACAAAAAGTTTGAATATTAATGATTTAATTGCCAACATATTCAATGATACATGTACTTGTGGTTATACTCGCGCACAAATTGTACTGGATAATTTAAAATGTATGGCATATATTATTAAACAATTATAGGAAATTAAGAACTAATTATTACTAATTATTTACAAAATAATTACGTAAAAAGGAGGACGCTCGAAATATTAATATAATTTAGACATTTCTAAAACATTTTGAATATTCAAAGATGAAAAAATTTTTTACATCCAAAATCCATTATTTCCACCATCTTTCTTCCAAGAAAACCTACAACTTTCATGTAAAACATTTTCTTGTATCTCTCTTAGTCTCTGAGATATTTGTCTGGAGCAATTAAAATGAAAAATACAGTAAACAATAGGCTGTTTCCTTATACTTGTTGATTGTTGATATATCTTAATTAATGATTAAGAACATCACGACGTATTACTCTCCCGAATTTTCGACGAGAATATTTTTTCGAAAGATTCCATGATTTGATAAAATATTACGGTTAGAATATACCGAATATATATATTAATTTGTTGTACGAAAGCCTATGCCGATTAAAACGATTTCGCAATCGTACAGATATATTGCTGTCACGATCTTTCAACCCTTGTCATATTATGCATTAAAGACTAAGGATTGTGAATCCAAATAGTAATTAGTAAATTTGGAGAACAATTTAAAATTACTAAATAACAATTTTAAAAGTTATGCATTTAGGAGATTTTCAATGTACATTCTCTCTATTAGATCAATCGCGATTTTTCGTGAATTAAATATCATTGTTTTTACAAACAGAATTTACTCAGTAAGTGAGAATGTTCTAATTTTTCTATCGGAAATTTATCTTAAAGGAACTTATCATGCTCAAGAAGGATCTCTTACAATTAGCCATAATATGAATAAATATATTTTTACAGAAACAGAAGATCTGCGCGTGTTGAGTACATGATCTTAAAAATTTAATCGATTTTTTCTTTCGACAAAATTAAATGAATGTATTAATTATATATTAGAAAAGTGGATAAAATTTTCTCTTGTTGAGTATAATATATTGTATTTAAAACTGACATTTAAACAATTGTGCACATTCAGCGTATTACTTCTAATTCACGTAAAATATAAAATTGTTATTTAGTAATTTTAAATTGCTTTCCACTAATTACTATTTAGGTTCACAATCCTCAATGCATAGTGTGACCTTTAATGCATAGTGTAACACAGATTAAGAGCTCGTGACAGCGGTACGATTACGAAATTTCAGCGTAAATTTTCATACAACAAATTAAAAGTATATCTATAATAGTATATCAAAAGTATTCTATTAAATCATAGAATTTTTCAAAGAAATTTTCTCATCAAAGATTCAAGAGAATAATACGTTATGGATTTCTTAATCAAGATCGTTAATATATATCAACAATTAAATCGCAATATATCAAATCATGCGATTATATAATCATGTAATTATATTGTTAAATAACTCTGATGCGTCTCACATTTTTAATGAGAGACATATGTTTCTTTGTTTGTTAAGTATCTTTCTTATGTACTTCGGAATATTATTGTGATTATTATGTACGGGTCCGTACATAATAATCATATTTAAATATTCTGTAGACGATGTCTAGTAAAGTTTTTTCTTCTATTGAAATATTCTTTTTTTGTGCATTTTTGATGAGAATATTATGTGTTATTGACTAAAAAATTGAAATATTATTTATTAGTTTGAAGAATTTAAAGTAAAAGAAAGACACGAAGAAGATATATAATCTTGATTTATATATCCAAAGCTTTTTGTTAAACTTCCCTAGAAAAGAGCAAATTACGGAAAGCTGCATGAAAATAATAGTAAGATTGTGCACGGCCATCTTTATTTCCAGGCCGCGTTGCTATGGCAACGTCGCATAAGCTAGTAATAACCGGTTTAGCTTCTTTAAGGTACTCGAAGTCTCAAACTTAAAAGTTGACTCAATGATAAAATAAGGATCATGTAATTTTTTTCCTTAAGGTGGAAATATAAAGGGTAAAAATTTTTACTCGGGTTTTTTATTTTCCGTCATAAAAAAAAGTTATATGATTCCTGTTATAATTAATATATTTATAGAATAAAAAAGTTTTCATTACAAAATAAATTATATTTAATTTCTTTAAATCATTTTTGATTATTTATTATTTATTACTTATTATTGCGTACAACAAATTTAAAATCAATTCGTTTTCATCCACATAAGATGAAACATAACTTCAGTATAATTTTACTATAAAATGTAAACATTATTTGCTCTAAATAATACTTCTGTGTAATACATTTAATACATTTGAAATATACAAACAGAAAATTTTTCATACATATATACAACATAATAATCTTATGAACTACAAAACATAAAATTTTATTAATTTTATAGCATAATTCTCTCTCTCTCTCTCTCTCTCTCTCTCTCTCTCTCTCTCTTTCTCTCTCTAACACGTTTAACATAAAATTTATATAACTGAATATATATTTAATATAAAGTTATTTCACACATGTTTGGATGGCCCTACCAGGTATCACAAGCATGCGATTACCTCAGCACAAATGTATTAAGCTACCATTCTTAGAGATAGTAGGTTCAAATCTTATCGACGATACGATGTGTTTTTTAATAATTGTAGTTAATAAGATAGAATATAGATATGCAAAACAGTAAATAATGAGTTGAAATAAAAAAATAAAAAGTAATAATGACAAAAAAATCATATTTTTTGTTAAGATATAATCGTATACATTTTTTTATTACATAAAAAAATTGTTTAGTCACAATTACCAAATTGTTTCGTTTAAAACAGTTAATCAATACTTTGATTATATTTGTCATGATTATGATTAATAACCATTTAACTTTGCTACCAATTCCCAAATCTTGGTAGAAATTGATTTATGATTCTACGTATATATTGTATAATAATTTAGCTCGCGTTCCCTTGTGAAATAGCAAATTATGATTTTAATGAAACTTGTAGCTTACATAAAAGAGATGAATTTAAAAAAATATATATCAGTTGCGACCAAAGCGATTTGAAGAGAAGTGAAATCACTCGTTATGTATTAAGCTTTTTCCTTTATTTTTCAGAAACTATTAGAGATGTCAAAAAATGCTTCATACAAAAGTTTTACAACAAAATTAGTTATTTTCATTTGCATTGATAATATTTTTTAAAAACTATGATTTTTCAAAATTTTCAAAAAAAATTTTTTAATAATTAAATATTTTAAAAAAATATCATTGATGAAAATATCAATTAATAATATGGTAGAGGAATTTTATTGTAAAACTTTTGTATAAAAAATATTTTTTTATATTTTCTATAGTTTTTGAGATTAGCGAAAAATATTAAACATCGCTTTAATATGAGGGATGATTTCATCCGTTTTTTGGCTGCAACTGTTATATTTTCTAAATTCTTCTCTTTATATAAATACACAAAAAAGTTTCATTAAAATCAGAATTTGACTCTCGAGGTTTTCTTGTCAAAGCTACTGCAGAAACATTTTGCATTTTTTCTGAGATATTTTAGTTTCACATGTGAAACATTTCTAAAATATCTCTGAAAGATCTTTGTGCTGTATGGGAGTACGATGTATTGATTTCACTCATATGTCTTTTTAAGTAAGTTTTACATTTTTTTTTTTCATTTTTTTAAGAAAGATTAACTCTTATCTTACAAGTGAGGGGGGAGGGTCATTATAGTGAACGAGCGATTCCTGTTCGTGCAAGTTTCTTTGAGTCTTCCGATAATTATAAATTATACTACATCTTATTATTTTCCAAAATGAAGTTCCAATATTTATTCTAGAAAGTTGAAAGTATGGTGAATTTTTAGAGATTTATAAAATCATTTTGAATACCAGAAAAAAACGGACAGATCTAATCACTCTCGTTTGTATGGATGAGGCACCAAATTGCATCTTGTAGGACAGTGCTCGCAAGGATTTGCACATTTCGCTCCGTTTCCGACCCGCAACCCCCGCTAATGCTCGAGTCTCGGTGGCCAGGCTGACGTGATGCTCCGACTCAGGAGCGTCCCTAACCAGGAATATACTATGAGCGCACATTTCGCTAAATTATTGCAACAGTTTTTCTTTAAATAATATAAATTTATCTATTAACATAAAATTTTATATTGTTAATATA
>NW_017259302.1:0-2113 GCF_001594045.1 Atta colombica
ATACCTAAGAGAAAAGTTAAATAAACGATTATTTATCAACTATATAGAAGTTCTTATTCAAAGTATATTGGCTTTAAATTAATTAAAATAATTATCATTTATATATTATCAGTATTAACTATAATTTTAAACAAAAAGACAAGATTCAAGATTCGACATTATCCCGCGTGGCAACAGATAATTCCGAACGATACAAGAATTTTGTTTTTTGTTTAAAATTATATTAATATGACTATATGAATATTAATTATTGTTTAAGTCAAATAAGTGAAGTATCCTTGTTTAAAGACTGTTATGATTGATAAATAATCATCAGCTTTATTTAACTTTTTCGTTAAGTATTTGTAGTTTCTAGGTTCTTCTCTATATACTTACATATATTACATAATATATGTGGCTAAATTAACATCTCGAATCGAGACCACACTTACGATGCACGGACAATACGTAATTGACCGCGTACTCTTCGTCGTCCTTCTCTATCGAGCACTTGTACCAATTGCTATCTTTTACTAGTAGGTTCCTAATCGTGAAACCAATTCTGGGATCAAATGATGCATTCTTTAATTCTTCTTCCTGCATTAAAGAAAGATTTTAGAAACATTTTGCAATGAATAACAAGTTAATAAAATTAGCTGTTTTGATGATATTTTATTATGATATCAATTTATAACGTATATTAGAAAAAAATACTTTAAGAGAGCAATAACATACGAATTTTTTAATTTATAAAACTTTACAATAATTCTTTAAATTTATTTTTTTAATATGATATTATAAAAAATTAAAACTCTTCTAAAAAAATAACAAAATCTATGAATAAGGATATATACATGTTAATTCTATATTTTTTTTCTTTTCTTCTCAGCGAATTTTCATTGTGACGTAACTGCATGTTTTATAAGGGTCGTATCATGACACACACGGAAAAATTTAAGCAGAAAAATCTAAGCAATGAAGAAATGAAATGTTAGATTGCTATTGGCTACATTATGATCTTACGGTTTTTACTGTGAATAGCTAATTTGCTTACCGCTTTATTACGTTTTATTGCTTAAACTTTTTTGTATTTATATCCTGGCTCTAAACGTGAAGATAATATATTGATATATGTATATTTCAACATATTTAAAATTTTTTAATTTTTGAATCTATGTGTTAATCGTTTAGAGCCGAATATAATCATTTTTATTATAATTTTATTTTTAAATTATTGCAAATTATCTTCTGCTAATTTATCTGTGATATACTCACGTTATTATCAGATAAAATTGGTATTAGATCTGGCGATGTAGGTCTGCATGGTATTACGATGCTACCGCCAGCAACAGCACTCAGATGGGCATAAGTATCCGCTTCAACAAATAAATTTGTATTCGCTGCAACAATGTGAAGAATGTTGAATGCAATATGAAGACGCAAGAAAGATGCAAGTATAAATGTTTCTTCATTGATCCCCATATTAATAAGATGCACGCGATTTGATCTTACATTTTACATAAACATACAACCAGTTCACCTCGGGATCCTCTTTCTCGTAGGAATTTGTGATAATTTCAACATTGTGATCGGCGCAACCATACCAGCCTGTATCACCGAAAACAGTGTTTGGCCTTTGAAAGACATATTTGTAAATGTCATTAATTTTATCGTTTTCTTTGATCTTTTTAGGAGTTGAAGTATTAACCTGTCAGAATAATAAAAGGTTTGATATACCTACATGTTAAAAATTAAAATTTGCAAAATTTGGAAATAAAAATTTAAGATAGGAATATTGTAACTTCTAATGCAACTTTTATTTTTATATTGTACTCTCTTATAAAAATAAAAGTTGCATTAGAAGTTACAATATTCCTATCATTCATCTCATCGGTATTCCTATCACTCATCTCATTTATAGAAAATATATCTCAAAATTTGTTTACCTGTAAAAGAAAAAATATCAATTTCTCTTACTAAACTATTGGGTTGTCCGGAAAGTTCGTGTCGCAAAAGATTTAAATTTAATTAAATGAAATTAAAAATTTAAATCTTCTGCGTTTCAATTTCCCTTCAAAATCGGCACGAACTTTCCGGACAACCCAATATTTAGATAATAATTATATTTAGATAA
>NW_017259302.1:2213-13784 GCF_001594045.1 Atta colombica
AATATATATAAAACAAAAAATTTCTAATTAGAGTCTTACAAATATAAATTAAATGACTTGGTTCATCTAAGTAAATAATTTTCTAATGTATATAAATAAATGTATAATGTAAATAATCTTTTCACTTATTTAGTATTTTAAGTAAATATAAAAAGTACTTCAAAAAATTCTATTATATATAAAAATATCCAATGTTTTTAAGCAAAAAATAAAAACAGCACAGAAAAACAGACCTGTATTTCATTTGATCACTTTAGAATTAATTTGATTAATATTATCAATATAGCTATATTTATATTATCAATATAGTTGTTTGGTTTATCTACTCTTTTTTATGTGTATGATAACCTTCATTTTTATCCATTTATCATGAACAAATAAAAGTTTAAATTCAAAATAATAAAAATTTTTCGTGAGCTTTTGAAAATTGCAAGATTATCAGCGGTTCGTCGATGCGGGAGAAAGGAATTGATAGTCATTCTGTTCCCAGAAATTCTGACGGAACTTCCACCAACTGGTGACAAAATGGACAAAGTTACTCGCACCTCTGAGATGAGATTGTTGTCCCTTGAGATCAGATTGAGCATTTGAAAATTCTGTGAGACTATTTGTTGCCAAACTTTACATTCGCCTCCTTCATGTATCCCAGAGGTCTTCTTCTTTTCAAAAAAGAAATATATACTTTCAAAACTTGTCCAAGTTTTTTTGATATACATACTTATGTATATGCCCCCAGACAATTACTAAATCAATAATTCACGATTATATTAACATAAATGTGTTCAAAATAAAAACACACACACACACACACACACACGCACACACACACACACACACACACACACATATACATATACATAATTAGCTATATATATGCGCCCGCCCGCCTCCTCCCCCACACACACGCATACACACACACACAGTTAAGAAATCTTAAATAATTTTTAAATTTTATCGCAATCAAATAATTGTTATTTTATAGAATGTTATTTTATAGAAAATAAATTTTATATATATTACATATAACACAATTATTACATAAATGTTGACCTTACAGTTATTTTTTTATCCTTTCAATTTTTCTGATTTTTACAAATACCATTTTTTTATTATATAAGTATACCATGCATGACTACTTAATATCTATTAGCGTACATTAGACAGATATAATATTTATCTATGGTAAATATGTTTTCGTATTCATACACAACCTGGCTAGTCTGGATTAATTTCTATCATAACTACTATGTACGAGACCATGGAATATCCACTGCACATCGCAGCGAACAGTTGCAAAACTTGTACGAAACGCCAGCAAAACGGGAGAAGTTACTCGTATTTTGGCATGAAATTATTTCTGAAGCTCAATGTGAACCTCCGAAAGTGCAACGGAGCAATTTTGTGTCTAGATTCACCGTCACGTCCAATGCACCGAGATAGCGAAACAAAGTGGAAACTAGCGAATAACCACATAAATCTTTTCGCTAAAATACTGTTTGTATTAATTTACAATCATAGTTTAATCATATTATTTTTACACATTTTAATCGATAACATTTATCTAATAACAATATTTACCTAATAGCCTTTTTGTATAAATAATATCTATAAAATTTGTAAAAAAATAAAAAAAATACTGAGTAAATTAGATAAAAGTAATATTAAATTGTAGTCTGAAGATCTCTATTCATTTATCGCATCACACAAAAATACTACTGAAAATACATTAGCAAAATATAAAACTAAAATTTTTTTCATTGACGAGCAGTATTATTTTCGATCTCTTGAGTCTTGATCGTTATCGTATAGTTCTCCTCATTCTGTGTAATCGATTTAAGAAACAAGGATCAAAAATTAAATGCCGAAATTATTCTATTTCGAATATCTTTTAATATTTAATTGAAATACATTAAGTTCATGGTTAGAAGAGCTTTGCTAGAATTTCTGTGCTTGTCTTTGGAAGGTTCGATTAAAAGTTGAATCAAAATGGAATTCTTTTGACTTGCATACTTTATCCGTAATAAAAAAAACATTGGAAAGACAATATTTTTTGTTGCAAAATGAATATTCTCTCATTTTTAATTTATATAAAAATGTTTTTCACTCTATCATTGTTTTTTACATGTATTATATTTTTTCTAAACTTATTCAACTTTTAACGAAGCGTAATAATTGTATAAAATAATTGTACAAACGACAAAGAAAATAGCACAAAGCATAAAGGATATGATAAAGAAAGTAAGGAACAAGGGAACTCGAATTTCTTGAAATTCTCGAAATGGCACAAACTGTTGCGAAACTTGAGTCGATTATTTTAATGTATGGAAAGATGGCACACTCGGGATAAGTTAAAGGAGATAAGAGATAAACAACTGCAACAACGAAGGGTATTCTTGCCAAAACCCTCTTATACTTGATTATAATGCTATTACATTGCTTCTTTAGTTTTTTCGCTTAGAAAAGATCAATCAAAAGGTATTATTTATAATTCGCAATCAATTATTCGTATTTCATAATACGACTACCACTATATATAGAATCTGACGCTGATAGAACTCTATCGAAGAAAAGTTTAGTAATCACTATTAAAATAATATTTGTTTAAATAATCCATACGCTGCATGCAACATTTAAAAAAAACATTGAAAAAAATCTGTTTTTATATGGGGCAATAGCTTTTTGTGCATATAAATATATATTCGAGTTACAAAAATTTATTAAAAGAGAATATAAAAAGATATTTTTGTAAAATATTTTATTTTTACAAAAATTACAAGAGTATTATTTTACCAATTATAAACTTTCTAAATGGTGCAACTACGAAAAAGAAATTTGTAAAGCGGGATGATCGATAAAAACCTCGTAAAATGAATTATATCATTTGTTCAGCGCCCAAAAATATGTCATACAACATAAATTATAGAGAAAAAGAGAAACTTTGAAATAATTGTGATTAATAAATTCGAGAATATAATTTCGTTAAAAGTCAGGAACTAGAAGAAATAATTATCAAATTAGTCTCAAAGTCGTTAACATTCCTAAATTTTTTATCTAATTAGTTCTAGATCATTTTCATTTCATATATGTACATTATCGCTACTTACATTTTGAATCTAATATTCAAGGTAAATCTATGATTCATATTACGAAATGTATGTATTTCATCAGTTAATATAAAAGTAATATAAAAGTTATATATAATATAATATAAAATAATAATATAAAAGTTATATTATGCAGGGTTGAGTAACTTATAAATTATTATTAACAATTACAAGTAACGCTGTTTCTTTGTTGATTGTTACCTTGTTAATAATAATTTGTTATAATAACAATGATAATGTGTATTTTTTATGACGATAATGCTAACATCAGAGTTAGAAAAATCAATCGTTACATGTAATGGATTAAAAAAATCATTACTGAAAAAAATAACTCCTAATTTGTAACGCGTTACTTTTTAGATTCGTTACTTGTTAAAGTAATGATTGACTTTTCTAACTCCGATGTTAGCATTATCGTCATAAAAAATTCACAATATCATTACCAAAGCGTTATTATAACAAAATAACGATCAACAAAATAAACGTTACAAGTATTTTTGTAAAATAATAATAAAAATAATTTTTATTATTGCACTTAGAAAAAAAATCGATTAATTGTTTAACATATTACGCTCTCGTATAATTAGCATGTCAACAACAAATTCATATGTTAGAACGGTTATTTGATATATAAATGATGTATAAATTAATATTTTCTGTGTTTATTAACATATCATAATAATGTTAAGGTAAAATATATTACTAGTCATAAATCAACTAATTACATCGTTTTCCTAATTTAATAATTTCATGCATAATAGTTAGTTTGTTACATCAGCGAGAAAAAAATATAACATATTTTCTCTAATTAAATTTGTTCTTTACGAATTGATCTACATTCGACTTATATTCTTTCGTAGTAATGATGAAACAAGAAGAATCGTGATCGAGCTAGGAATATGAAGAAACATGACGGGAAAGAGAAATAACGAAAGGAAAGAACTAAAAAGAAAGAGTTTTTCTAGGTACTGAGAGCAAATCGAATTCGCTTTTGATTCAAAACTTTTCGTTTCAACTATCGATGACTCTTTATACTTTGATTACGTTTCTGCGGCACGTAATAAAATTACAAACAAAACAACTTCGTGAATACATAATCTTCCTAGAAAAAAGTTAAATGTTACAAGTAGATAGTGTGCATAAAAAATATTTTGTGAAAAAATTATTTAGTTTCAAGATAAAAAAGATTAAAACAATTGAAGACATAATAAAGAGATTTTTTTAGCTACAAAAAAAGAATTTTGTGAAAAAGATCGAGTAGGAATTAACCTTTAATTGATTGCCCAAGAAAAATGGAGCTCTGAACGTGCTCAATAGAAAATGGCTTGTTTCCTTTTCTCTTAACTCTTAACGATAAAAGTTAGATATATGTGATGTAAAGTAATCTCTCAATATATTATTCTTTTTGAAAAACATAAGCAAACATTCTTCAAGTCGTAATTATGTTCAAATAATTAATAAATTCAATTGATTAGTATGATTCAAATAAAAAACAATCGAGTTTATTTTTTAGTGTTAATGTCTTCTCTAAAAAAATGAAACGCGAGAAAGCAAGAGTAGACGCAAGAGATTCTTTTCGACGAGGGGAACACGCAGAAGTACATGGAGAGTTCTTCTTCTGTCTCGAAAGTTCTTGCCGTTCAACTGTCGACGCTTGTACCACACGCCTTCATACCTCGTAGTTTGAGGGATATTGGTTTTCAATTTGCATTCTCCCAATAGTCGGTCATGCATCATTCCGAAGTTGCAAACCACCACGAAACCACGAAGCAGATCCTCTCACTTGGTGCCATACCGACGCCAAGTTTAGAATAAAAAAAACGGGACGATAACGGCTGCAAAAACAAAGTCTCGACTGTCAAGAGTAAAGCACGACAAGGCGGATGACGAACTCACTGCACCATACCGTGCTTCGGAAAACCAGTCGATAAATATTTGATGGTGTCTGAAAGCAAGTTAATCTTGTAGACGTGCGGGCGTACATTTGGATGAGTACTCATAGGTATCGAGTTTAAACTCGATCGATCACCTAGAGCATGTGTCCAAGAATAGACAAAGAACTAGTAGATCAAAAAGTCGCAAATTTTTAATTTCACCTTGCATAAAAAACTTTTTTTCTGATTTTCCACTGTATATAAAATATTAATATTGTATAATAACATTTGATGAACTATAATTTTTATGAAATAAACTTAATCCTTTTTATAACTTTACAAAACGGTATTAGAAAAAATAAAAGTATCGGATACACCTTTCGAAGATCAATAAAGTTTAGTCACTTTGCTCCGAGTGAAGTTAATAATGAAGTGAAACTGAGATGCTTCTTCGATCTCGGTTCTTGCAATGAAACTTTGACTTCGAATTCTCAGCGAAAGTTTTGCGCTATTGTTTCAGAAGCGAAAGACACATAAAAAGTTTTCATGGTAATAATTCATAATAACTGACATATGTATCAAATTCAGTTAAATGATATAATATGTTATATCGTGCAATTAGCACAAATATCTATAAAAATAATGATACAACAAATCAACTGTATTATATTGATAATCAGCATGCTTAGAATACTATTGTATAATGAGAGAATCTGCAAAAAAAATTCAATGATAAAAGGAGTTTTATCTGATAGGTATAGTTATTCTATAAATATAGTCCATTTTTCATCTTATGAAATTCCTAATTTATCTTTTTTTAATTTAAAACTATTTATTCTCGTTTCGTTATTGATAATAAAAAAAGTGATCGTGTGTCAATGTTTAACGGCTGTTAAAAATGCTGTAAAATTGTAATTAAAATGTCACAATTTTTAACTCAATGCAAAATCAACAAAACATAGTACTGTTAAAGTGTATCGTTCGCTGAAGTGCGTTTCGGCAACCATTTAACGTGATAGTTAGCAAGCGCTCATCGAATCGGTCTTTATTTATCGGCCCAACGGAAAATCGTTTCGTACCGCGGCACGTTGAAAAGCTTTAGAAGGTGGAAGCACGTTTGAGAGGAAATTAGATCGGGCAATTTCCGTGTCCACCAGCAGCATGGGCAATTGACGATGGATGAAACAGGACGTCGAGAAAAGAGATAGGTGCGCAATGTGTAACCGCCCATGGTGTATTTATTTGAACAGTTTTATGGAATTAGACCATTTAAAAGAATTTAATTAGATGGTGTTTAACTAGTGACAGGGATTGAGAAAAAATAGAAAGAAAGAAAGGGACAGAAAAAAGAAAAGAAAGAAAAAAAGAAGAGTAACATTTCTAACTTGATTTTTGAGATTTCATTAATGGAAACGCTTTGAGTTTTGCATACCCTTTTTGCAATCCCTTCAAGCAATATTTAATTCTAACTTATTCTTTTTTAAATATTTATACAAAATTTTTTAAATAATCACGTCAGTAAGATTAAATTCTTTTATGTTATCGATACAAATTTTAGTAAAAAAATGTTTATAGAAAGATAAATGATATATAATAAAATCGTAACTTTTTCTACATTATTACAATCAATAATATCTTGAATATGGTACGATATCTTATCTTTTCTCTTTCCTCGTAATGAAGCTTTCGAAAATCGTCGAGTCGATGATTTAGCGAGCGTAAGCTATAACACCTGACCATGCGCGCATTCCAGACAAGGGTAATTAATCTAAGCTCATCAGGCGAATGGCTACCGGTATCACTACCGTCGTATCGCCGCGGGGTTAGCAGCAACGGCAACGGTAGCAGTAGGGACGGCAATGACGATGGCGATGGCGACAGTGGTGGTGGTGACAAATTATCTGGACACGCGTGGCGCCCCGCGTTTGAATCGCGAATGCAGTTGATACGGGCTGCTCGGCACGCTTGGCAGATACACAGTTAGCGTACCATTGCGGTATGTACCATTCGTGTCCTCTACGGTCCAACGACGAACTCGCGAACGGAACTTCCGTCCGCTCGCATATCACGTGTGAATAAAATGAATCGTACGGATGTTCGTTTCCACAAATGTGATTTTGCCGACTTTACTGATGGTCAAGCGATTCGAATACCACGAATAGATTTGGTAAACGAGATTGGCTTATTTTTATTCGTACAGGAGCTCTTTCAAATCCAAATCTTTACTTGCGAAGAATAATTCTATTTTTTAAATACAAATTTAAAAGCAAGATAAAGTATCAGAAGAAAGTCGTCGATATAAGCCTTTTGAAGAGACATTCACTTACTTTTTGCAAACTAAACATTTAATTAACATTAATAAACTTTATTAAATGTATTCAATTAATAAATTTTATTAAATGTATGGCACAAATGCTACTTTTTCTTAAAATCTTCATTGCATTTATGTAAACATTTGAAAATATCTTATTTTTTAATGTTTACAAATGTGTTCTCTTTTGAATCTAATCATCAGTTTTCAATTTTCGATTTAGCAAAAATTAAACAATTTGTAGTATCCTAAAATAATATTTGTATTTTTCTATATAATTTCTTTATAAAAATTTTATTTAAAAATAAAAGTGCTTGCTCTGAATTTACAGGAAAAACCTTCAAAAAAACTATCGCGTTACATGTTTGTGTTTTACAAAACAGTATAAAACGAGGCATAAAGTATGCAGATAAATCAACAAAGAATGTTTTACGTCAAAGTGAAAGAATTTTAGAAATTTTTATATACATTAAGTTGTAGAAATAAAATAGTATGACAATATTAGTAACCTTCCTGTATAATTTTGTTATACAGGAATAATGGACGAAAAACTCTAGTTGTTTTTAACAAATTACATTTCCTTAAACAAGATTTGCACAAAAAAATAATAAAAAATTATTGGTTTGTTGGTTTGTCATAATAAATGTAGATAATCATACAATAGAATAGAATTAATGAAAGTTACAAAATTATAAAATCTAGAAGAAATAAGAGTTATTTTTAAACTTTTGATCAATTGAACGAGCCATTTTTCATCCATTTAGAAGTTATCGGATTTATTGAACGAATATCGAATCTTTCTTGCATTTAATATCTTAGATAAAGCAAATAAGAGAATTGTTCTCATACACTTCTATTTATAATATATATTTTTAGTACTTTACAATTATCGAACTACGAATTGTAGTATTTCTTTTATTTCTGTCTTTAAAATACAAAATATCAAATAAAAATTATTTGATCTTAAAATAGATGTGAAATGTAAGTTCTCTTCTAAAATTTAATATACTGCAAAAATATATTGCAAAATTCATATATTCTATAAATGGATCTGTTAAATAATGAAATCTGATATTTAAATTATTATTTGAATTTAATAGTTTGTAAAAAGTCGTGATTTTATAATCTAATAAGCAATCTAATAAGCAATTTGCCAAAACAAATAATATTAATTAATGTTTGTTTTCTTAGCATAATTATTAATGTTTTCAAAACAAAAATTTAATATGTTTCTTTCACTTATTTTGAGGTAAATATACAACAAAATATATAAATTTTGAATATTATTACTATTACTGAATAATTAGTGAGTGAAGTAAGCTGCAAAGCATTTTATATGTGTAAAAATACGTATGGCATAAAAATGTATAATGTAATGTACTGAAATAATTACTTGCGCACTTGTGTAGCACAATTTTTTTTATCATGTCAATTGCTTGGCATATTAGATGAGCCAAATGTTGAAATGATGATATCTTCTTCGTACGTGATGATTTATCAATTTATTATTAATTTATTATTTTAAAGTAATATAAGTAAACAAAAATTGCACATACGTAGTCTTAATTGTCCAGGGCAATATTCATAAAATAAAATTTTATCGAACTTGAGATAAACATCAAAGATCAAAACCGAGACGAAATCAGAAGTCGTCAAGAAATATCTTTGATCCGATTGAATTCTTGGAAGAATAGAATCAGAAAGTGGAAGACTCGCGCTTCGTATGAAAAGACGGGGGATGGTACTTGTAACATCTTTTATACATCCTCGATACAGCCAAAGTTTCTATGGCTGTGCAAAAAGTGTACAGCTTGAAATGATTTAAGAGATGACTAACGCCCAAGACCAGTACACTCTGCAACAAGAAAGAATAGCTGCAGCAAGAGAGAATCGTTTTGAACTTCAAGCTTTAACTCGAAGCGATTAAAACTTGACTTACAAAATCAATTGAAAAAAAAAACTACATCGTGCAGAAAACTATCCGGCGTATCGTCGCGTGTGTTATGGTCACATAGAACAGTATCACATATTGGTGATGACCAGTCACAGCGTGTCGTCTATATCTTTTAACGATGCACTAAAATTGACTAAAAGCTCTAACAGATCGTTACAACAATGCTATCGAGCGCAGCACATTCGTAGTTGGAGTTAAACTCTACCGATCGTTGCGTCGGCATTTCGTCGCGTTAAATGCGCCAGTCAGCTCATGCGACTAACGATAACCTTTCGACGACGACTATGTTCAGGTCGAGCGCTTCCGGTCCGTATAAATGTATCATACGTCTACGCAACACATACGCAGCTAGCAAACGCTCTAGTGCGCAACGTATGACACCGCTCTCTCCGTCAAGCTCGATTTATCACTCACTCATACCACCCTCAAGTCCCGCTGTTGCTACGACCAGACTGGTTATTCGTAATTACTCGCGTGATGGGGAAGCTCGTTTCTCAAAGCGGATGGATAGACTAACGGAGAAGTTATATTGTTGTTGGAATCTATCTTTCCCATGGGACGATGCTATGTGCTGACATTACGAATTCTTCATAGATAAATACCATTTTAGTTCGTACGAAAAGCAAAGAAGGATTACATATATCGTTAAAGTTTTGCGAACTAATTTTCTCGAAAATTTGTTTGGCGGAAATTAAAATATTAAAAAATTTATTAATATTGATGATAACAAAGATGATAAGTATGATAATGATCACTTATTGAGAACAAAGCGTTTCGTAAAATTAGAAAGAATAAAACAAAAAAACTAAAAAATAGTGAAATAACAATTTTTATATAACATAAATAAAAAAAAATTAACTCACAAAAAATACAAAATTCTAAAATCCAATAATAATGAAATAATTTAAAATCAAACGTAAATTAAATCTTAAATTGAATAATTTTTTAACAGAAGTTTTTATTCGTATTCTCCTTAAGCCATTCGTATATGTCAAAATTTGTTGAAATTGTGATATTTTGAATAAATGATCTTTTTATGTACGTATTTGAAAAATATTGAGTTAGGAATTAAATTTTATATATACATATATACGAATAGTTTTTGAATTTTCCGTAAAATTCTGTGAGGTACGCTGTAACGGTTAGATGAGAGATAACACAGTAATTGGAATTAGGAGAAATATAATCGGACTTGAGCTTGACTCATGATAGGATTCATCAAGAGCCTTGCAAATGAGTATCGCAATGACGAGGCTGTAGGTAATCGTCCGTTAAATGATCGCGCTCGCCATGCACGCATGAAAGGCTTGCGAGCACGTGTAATATAATTTGCTTGGATTTGCTTGGAAATACAGTTTCATCGATCTTTTTCTTCTATCATTTTTTTTTATTTATTCCGCTATCGTCATTCTTGGATGTACAACATAATTTGTCGATCAATACTCTGACAATCGAGAAACATGCTCGAGTCATGCCGAGCTGAGGCATCGGGCTACCTTCTGATAATAACTAAAACTTTCCTGTCAGCTATGTATACGTCATGCGACACTACGAGGCGCACGTTATTAGTGTCGTGCACAATATGCGCACAGAGAACAGACATCCCTCTTTGCCCCTTTCTCATCCAATTCCGGTCAGTCGCCCCGCGCTACAGTCTACACGCAACATCGCGCTATGGACCTCTCTCCGGTTCTCTATCGGCGGTACAATATGTGCGGCGCATTGTAATCTATGAGCCAGCTAGCGCCTAGGTCGCCGCCGGCAATGATGATATCAAACGCAGTGATTGACGCTCCATACCCACGATCTCGTTTCTCGTAGCCAAACCGGTCGGCGCAACCATCGTCATCGGGTCACCATGATCGTACGCTTGCAGTCGCATCGTTCATGTAACAACGTAGAGAAGCTGAATTATCCGGCGTATGTTTGTATAATTAAGTTCGATCTTCCAGTCTCTCGTTCGCACAAGCGTGAAATGAATCCAACAAAACAAGAATTTGGCGCTGATTCGGTGGTATGAGTGCGTTAAATGAAATATCGATTGTACTATCTGATAGCCAGTCAAAAACTGATTGCGGTTCGTTTATATATTCGTATTATTTTCTAACACTCTCATGATTCTGGATCAATCACAATCGATTGTGAGGACTGTGCGTTACTGCCATTAAAAGGCAAGATAATTTAACGTCTTAACGAGCAACGTATATCTCAAACATGCCCGAAGATAAGACATAAACGATTTTCTTTAAATGCGCAAAAAATGTTTGTTTACAATATTTTTTAAAAATATTCACAATTCCCCTCAATTTAAAAAAAAATATCTTTCTC